>NC_057399.1:27852918-27966023 GCF_019320065.1 Cervus canadensis
ATGGCTTTTTGGCAAAAAAAAATATATATACTCTTTCCTGATTGGCCAATTTTAGAATTTTAAGGTCCTGAGGAAGACCTTAGGATAATCCAGGCCACTTTCTCCTTTTACTAAAAAAAAGGAAAGTTAGAAAACTTGCTCAAGGTCACACAACCAGTAAATGGAGGAGCCAGGGTTTCAGCCTACCTTTTTTCTTCTGGCTCCAGGCTTGTAATCTCAGTTGACCATATGAAACCACTGATAGCCATTCATTGCTTTCATGTGAAATATTTGAACAATATCTCCTGTGACTTTGTATGGTTCCCCCAAACTGGCACAGAGCTTTATGCACATTACAGTAGGTATCTGATAAATGTTTGATACGTGATTTTTTTTTTTAATCCCTTGTGTAAATCAATGCAGGGAAATCTGCAAGTTGCTAAGTACAAGCAGAGCTGCCAGATGTGGGTTTGGAGACTCTATGACATGTTGCAGCCAGGCGGGGAAGGAGGAACTGTACATTACCAACAGTTCTTTGGCAGCATCTGCTCTAGTCAAACACTGACTTGGGATGAATTCCAAGCAAACACGGCGTACGGCCCTGAAATCTGGTACAGTGTTGCCTATACCGCCTGTTGGCCACCCCAGGCATGTGAACCTGGAGACAGGACAGGCTTGGAAGAGAGAAACTCTGCGAGATTGACTCACATGTTACTTCCCACAGGAAATCCCAGTGATTTATCTGGAAAGCTTCAAGGTGAAAATATCACTGTGCAACATCTGAACCATATTTTGTAGAAGAAAGCATGCAGCTTAGAAAGCAGAAGATTTGGATTGGACAGATATTTCTTGCCATGAAAAAAATTACCTAGAATTACCCCATTTTTCTTTGTTTAAGTCAGAGTTAGCTGCGAGCATGAGTTCAATGGTGGCTGAGCTGGGCAGCTGCTAGTCCATACCATGCCCTTATATAAATTACAGGCAGTGCCCCCTCTGGGTGGACAAATTACACAGAAGCATCTTTCCTCTTCGCTGGTCTGGACTTTAGCTTCTCCTCCCAAATTAGGCCCCTGCCTTTGTGCAGTGCACTGACTACATAGCTGTACCCAGCTGCCCTACCCTTGAGAGCAAACCTCATCTAGACTTTTAAATAAACAACCAGCACTCTTGGAAACCAACAATTGCAAATGCTTATCTAGAAAAAATCAAGGTCAAATGGCTTCTTAAGTGCACTTTTAAAACACCTCTCCAGCAAAACTCACGTTAGTGATGAGAAGCCTACTTGGAGACTGAAGACTTACAAGCTAGTCCTCATCCAGATTTCAACTATCAAGTTTAGAACAATGGACCTAGGTCATACACATTCCATTTCCCTGTGTCTTTAGCCAAGATGGCTGCTGATATCTGTTCACTCAACACCAGGCCTGGTTCTGGGATATTTTGGATTCAGACATTCTTTACCCAGACAACAGGGGTAGCTTCCTCCTTCAGTTCCTGTGATAGGCTGCAGCTTTTCCCTTTAATAGTTAATTTTCCTGGGGATGGCTGCCCTCCTGACTATACATACACATTAGTACTTCAGTAGGAATTTACTGGGATGCCATTCCAGAATGCTTAGATTCTTATCACACATCTTAGCAGGTTTCTATCAATGCTACCAACAGTTTAGAAGATAATCCTAAAGCAATCAATTATGTCAGGAAAAGGTAATTCATTACAACAAAACCCAAACAAATCAGAAGGAGGGGAGTCAGAACTTCCCAACTAACCAAAAATAGTCTCTCTCTTTCAGAATCAGCCAACAGGTCATTACAAAGCACTGAATACATGTTTGGTGATTGGAAGGCAAACAGGCAAAATCACAGGAAAAGTACCTATCAGGAAAAACAGTTTTTAATCCATAATCTTCAATGTATCTACCAAGAGGCCCAATTATTTTTACTTCCCACAACTACAGTGCTGTAGAATGAGCACTGGAGTTGGAATCATAATCACGGCCATTGTAACATCCCATTGGGAATGTGACAGCACATAGGAAACCCAGCTCTTTCTCGGGAAAGCTAAACAACAGTGTAAGTACAGTTAATGGAAGAAAAACATGTACAGCAGCTTGATAAGACAGTTTCACCTGAGCCAGCCCCCATCCACTCTTCAGGGCACAGTTTAAATATCACCTTCCCATGGAGAGCTTTCCAGAGCCCCAGTCTAGGTTCATTCCTTCTGCTGTGCTGTGCTTAGTTGATCAGTCGTGTCTGACTCTTTGTGACTCCACGACTAGCCTGCCAGACTCCTCTGTTCATGGGGATTCTCCAGGCAAGAATACTGGAGTGCCCTCCTCCAGGGGCTCTTCCCAACCCTGGGATCGAACCCAGGTCTCCCACACTTCAGGCGGATTCTTTCCTGTCTGAGCTACCAGGGCAGCCCTCCTTCTGCTATGCACTTCCAAATAAGTGATTTCTCTGTAATGCTCTTTAATAAACCCTGTAGTCATTACAAGTTTAATGGCAGTCTGTCTTTCCTGCTAGCAAGTCCTGTGTGCTGCTATATCCTCAATGCCCAGCAAGCTGACTTGCTTTTTTATTAATTAATTAAGTAATTAAAATAATTAATTAAGCTTTAATTAACTAATGACTAATTTGAAAATTAGTCATTCAATGGAGTCGGACATGAATGACTCAAACTTCTACTACCTTCACCATGTTGTATTAAGGTAGGAAAGGAATGTATTTATTAAGAGGAATTTTTTAAACAACCACAACTTGCAACAGCAAAAGGATTTTTTTTTAATTTAATTTAATTTTTGGCTGTGCCATGTAGCATGTGAGATCTTAGTTCCATGATGAGGGATCAAATCTGCAACCCCTGCATTAGAAATGCAGAGTCTTAACCACTGGACCACCAGGGAAGTCCAGAAAAAGGGCTTGTTAACCCAGACTTGATCACAGTATATATGTAATGATAATACTTTACTCCCTAAACATGTGTGTTCCTTGACACAGGAGGACCATTAATGGGTTTTAACATTCAGATTTAACTAAATCTATAGGTGGGATAATAAGTCTGACTGAAGTGATATCTTCAATTCTACTTCTAGGTGTGCAAACCACACTCCAGCAAATGGCATGTTATAGGACAAGGGCTGTTAATATGACAGTCTCTTAGTTGGTTCATTGATTGGAACATAATAAAAGTTTAAGCTTGAAGTTAAAGGCTGACCAGTTAACTCTGAATAGAGAGCCCCTCCAGAGCCCCAGATTTTTCAGCTGACACTGTTCAGTTGCCTTCATGTGAGGCTGCCAGAAACGAGGCCTTAGTAAACCTCTATATCTGTTGACCAGGAGTTGGCAATACCATGGTACATATTAAAGCACCACATGTCAGACAAAAATATGATTTCAAGATTGCCAATTTACTATCTTTATTATTTCTAAACACCGAAATTAAAAAGTATAGACATCTCCCTGCATATTAAAATAACAACATTAAAAGCAAATTAACTTCAGAATCAGTCTTCAAAGTGTACTTTTTCTCTGAACTAATTTCAAATGGCTCTTTTTTCCAGGTTGAGGACGACATCAAAATGTTTCCACACAGCTTGCATAACTTGAAGAGGTATTAATAAGTTCAGAGTTAGTCTGACATAATCAAATTGGATTTGGTTTTCCACATCAGCTAACTGGTATGCATTTATTTACATCAGTTTTTTTTTTTTTAAATATCAGCTGAACTTATACTTGCAAATTACTTCAGCACTCATAGAATTTAATGATTTTTGATCTTGGTAAATAGAAATACGGGAGCTGGATGAGTCATAAAGAGAGACTCAGTTGGTTAAATTTTGCTCCTAAAGTATCAAGGTTTCTCATTTCAAAGCTAATTTTCAAATTACAGGTCATAGTTCTGGATTGATGCCCACTATGGTGGCAATATGCCTTCACTCAATGCTGGTACCATTTGTCAAGTTGTCTTTCTTTCACAGAACTGGAATTGGAGCACTCCTTCTCCCAGAGCCAGGAGAGTCTCATAGTTGGGGCTATAAGGAGGAGATAAGGAAGGATAACGGTGAAAGAAAATCTGGGTATCCATAATGCTCCCCAGGATAGTGACTGTTGAGGGAAGAGAGAATATGCCAAACACCAGGGAAAATCTTGGTATTTGCACAATGAATTCATCCTTGAGAAACGACTGGGCCACCCTTTATGCAAATATTAATCAACAACTATACCCCTATTCTTAGAGTAGCTAGCTATTGCCTATTTTTTCCACTTGCACTTGAAGAAAGCATCATCATTCATTCATGTTACTAGATTTTACCAACCAGAAAATAACCAGTGACATATCCTCTTGGGACCACGAAGGATGAGCTTCTATCATTGAACCATACCTCATTCAATTACTATTTCTAAATCAGAGTCTCTCTTGGGTCCTGTTTAGTGGAAGGAACACATCAACTTTTCTCTTGGTGCCCACAGTCACAAAAACATCAGACACTTGGAGGCAGCCATAATAAATTCCATGAGCTCTGACAGGCCACAGTAAGGTCAGTGAAGTCCCTGGGAATTCATGTGAGGGGTTTCCTTCTTGCTCCTTTTTTTTTTTTTTTTCTCAATTTGGTTGTGCCAGGATCTTTTAGTTGTAGCACATGGGATCTAGTTCCCTGACTGGGAACTGAACTCAGGCCCCCTGCACTGGAAATGCAGAGTCTTAGTCACAGGATCAGGGAAGTCCCTCCTTCTTGCTCCCTGACTGACCTCCACAAGATCTCACAGGCAGGACAGACTTTGCTGAACTTTTTCAGAGCAGTGGAGTGGATGGGGGTCAGGGGGTGGGGGAGTGGCTTATCACCAGAACAGGATTTTAATTTCATTTTCAATGGAGAAACATTTCTTCTTTATCTCTAGAGATACATGTGAAACAACTTTATTTTCCCACGGTCTGTTCCCTGACTCTGACCTCAACACAGAGCTGCCTTAAAAATCCTTTTTCTTTTTGAAGTGAAGTGTGTGTGTGACAGAGGACAGAAGATGTTGGGGGAAGCAGAGAAATGTGAGTTTGAATCAATTCACAGATAACGCAGAAACTGAGGGGCTTTCCCATGTCTTCACGTGACACCCTGCAAAGCTGCATGTTGTTGAATTCTTTCCCCTGCTTTTCTTATCACAAACAGAGAAGTCTGGCAAGCTACATAGGGTCACAAAGAGTCGAACACAACTGAAGCAACTTAGCAGGCATGCATAGTTCATTAAATGCCAAAATCTTGCTTTCCCAAGGATGCTCTTTTATTTATTTATCTTTTGCTGACTTAAATAATTTATTTTTATTTTTTTAAGGATGCTCTTTTAATATAACTTATTTTAGTTAATCATTTATTAATGTGTATTATATACTAGGACTTCATATGTATTATCTGATTGAATTCTCCCAATGACTGTATGAGGCAGCCACAATTACTATTCTTATTTCCACAGACAAGTGAGAAAGGCACAGGGAAGTTGAGTAACTTGCCTAAGATCACCCAGCCAGCACATGGCATCAGCTGCACAAGTCTATGTACTGCAAACCACTGAATGGTACACTTTAAATGGGTGAACTGCATGTTATGTGAGTTATTTATCTCAGTGAAGCTGTTATAAATTTATATTAAAAAACTGCACCACTAGGGTTAGGAGATGTAAGATATACAGAATGGATAATAACAAGGTCCTACTGTATAGCACAAAGACCTATATTCAGTATCCTATGATAAATCATAATGGAAAAGAATATTTTAAAAAAGAATGTACATGTGTGTATAAATGAATCAATTTTCTGTATAGCAGAAATTAATACAACATTGTAAATCAACTATACTTCAGTAAAAAAAGCAGCACCATGAGAAAAACCAATATTATGCATTTGGTAGGCTCTCAAGAAACATCTCAAGAAATATGGTTTTTCTAGTAGTCATGTATGGATGTGAGAGTCGGACTATAAAGAGAGCTGAGAGCCGAAGAATTGATGCTTTTGAACTGTGGTGTTGAAGAAGACTCTTGAGAGTCCCTTGGACTGCAAAGAGATCAAACCAGTCCATCCTAAAAGAAATCAGTCCTGAATATTCATTGGAAGGACTGAAGCTGAAGCTGAAACTCCAATACTTTGGCCACCTGATGCAAAGAACTGCCTCATCTGAAAAGACCTTGATGCTGGGAACGATTGAAGGCGGGAGAAGAAGGGGATGACAGAGGATGAGATGGTTGGATGGCAAAACTGACTTAATGGACATGAGTTTGAGTAAACTCTGGGAGTTGGTGATGGACAGGGAGACCTGGTGTGCTGCAGTCCCTGGGGTTACAAAGAGTCGGACATGACTGAGTGACTGAACTGACAAAAGGTATCTATTGAATAAATGCACCAAAGCATTTTATTTTATAGCTATTTTAAAATAATACAGGTTTATTTAAATTCAAATATGTCTTTTAGGAATGGATAGTGTATTTAGCAACCATGCCTCAATTTCCCCAGCCTCAATTGTCCCCAGAAGTGAATGCTGATAATCCTGACATCCCAGGAATTCTCAGACAAAGGCCCCAGGAGTGAAAGGTTAGCATTGGCCCCACCTGTGGAGGAATTTCCCCTGTGTGCCAACAGGACCATGTGTCGTGAAAGAACCATCTATGATTTTCTGACAATAGGTATGAACTTGAGTGTTAACTGATCTCCCAAAACCCCCAATGAATCCAACCCAGACCTGCAGGAAGCTCCAGTGTGACTCTGAGACACCAGCTGATGAAGGCATCACTTGGGTCCTAGAATCTGGGAAGATGAACAACCACCCTTCCTTCATTACTAGAGAAACTCCCAAGAGCAGCTTTTGATAGTATTTATGGTCACCTTGGAGCTCAGGTGAAAGTGAAGTCACTCAGTCGTGTCCAACTCTTTGCAACCCCATGGACTGTAGCCCACCAGGCTCCTCCATCCATGAAATTTTCCAGGCAAGAGTACTGGAGTGGGTTGCCATTTCCTTCTCCAGGGGATCTTCCTGACCCAGGGATTGAACCCAGGTCTCCTGCATTGCAGGCAGACGCTTTACCGTCTGAGCAACCAGGGAAGCCCTGATGAAAGAATGTGGAAAAAAATCAATAAATTCTAGAGTGAAAATGGAAACCAATATTCAGGGTTGAAGGGGAGAGGCATGGAGTAATAAATCAAAGGCCACACTTGAGATCCAGTTGAGGAATTAGCCTGATATGAAAGATTAAAGAGGAGTCAAAAAAAAAAAAAAGCACCCAAATGCTGAGGGCACTGAAGAAGAAACAAAACAGAGTGTTAGTAGATTTAACAGCAAAACAAATGAGGTCAAGCTTTGCATAAGGAGATAGAGTTCAGAACCTACCAACGACTAGACAATCCCTTCAAGGAATGGTTTGCAAGCCTGCCTCATAGGGGAAGAAAAAACTTACCAGGGGTACTTTAGAAAGCGTGTATTTTACGACTCTTGAGTTCTATAGCGACAACAACAAAATGAGTGTTAGATTAGGGAAATTTGTTCTGAGGACTCTGTATGAAACAGAAGTGAGAATATGGTACAAAACTGGAACGGACTTTTATCTGAGGCATGGAGGTTCAAAGGCATGCTGAGCTCCTGGCTACACATCTCTAGGACTCACTGGTATTATTTTGAAGAGAATTCAATCCGGTCTACAAGAAAGCATTCTTGTGCAAAACAAATCACAACCATGAAAGATGCATGGTGCACTCCCTCTATGAAGGTTAGGAGTTTTTGTATATGTTATTTCATTCTATTTCTAAAACAACTCTGTGACACAGATGTTTTACAGATGAGAAAGAAACCAGAGACCAAAGAAATCTAACAACTCTCCCAACTAGTAAGTGGCGGGAGCAGGATTCAATTCTAGGTCTTCAAACTTCTTTACCACTAGTTTTTCCACTATCCTACACCTTTCTAAAGTAAGACTGTGATGAGTCTGTCCAGCTATGGAAGGCCTTCTAGAATAAAAGACTGACATTTTGACAGAGGTGAAAGATCACTGTAAAACTAAAGCAGACTAGACCGAGAATACAACCAGAATAACAGCAGGGCACTGGGCTTTGGAACATCAGCAAGTCAGAGGACCCGAGGACAAGGGCTAAGTATAAAACACTAGTCAAAATAAAAACAGCAATATCTACCATTATATCTAGTCCCCTCAAACTACAGCATCTGATTTATTTTGTTGTCTGTACTTGATGAAGCATGCATAAGAAGGTTAAGAAATGGAGAATTTTAGAATGGAACTTTTCTTAACATTACCCAGAATGTCTTATTCAGACTATAAGTGATAAAATATGCTCCCAGAGTGACCAACATTGCCAAAATTGAGAAGAAAAATAATTGTAATCGCTTTCCATGTCTCTTACACAATTCACAGAGATGAGATCACAGAAGAAATTGTGGTCAATTTTGCCACTTATCTTTCATGATACTTCTCAACCACAGATCTTCTTTTTGGGTTTATGGGGCAAATTTTCTAATTTTTTCTTCCCCTATCAGGAGTAACAAACCCATCTGGCCAAGCTCCCTTCACTCCTCAAAGAAATAAGGTAATAAAAGGTGAAACATCCCTGCACCCAGCAGTCCCAAGGAAAATGATTCTGCTGTTCTTGGAAACTTTTCTGAATCCGTCACCCATCATGGCTGCTACATAGAGAGACTCAGGCTGCACATATTTCAGGGAGAAATGCTGGGTCTAAATCTATTCATGGTGTTGAGGCCTATCAGTTACCAGGTGGAAAGAAGACTGGACAGACAGCCAGGGCCCTGTGTTCTAATCCACCCACTGCCATTAAGTAGGTAGGTAATCTTCACCAAGGGCTTTCCTCTCCGCTGGCTACAGGGCTCTTGTTTATAAAATGAAGGGCTCACAGTAGACTATCCCTGAAGACCTCTCCAGTTGTAGGACATTTTGCATTTCCCCCAGCCCCCCATCATTTGATAACCTGTTCTGGCAATGTCCTAGCAAGTACCTGTTTCTTGGTCACGGTGCCATCCACAGGGTCCACGTATTCAAAGCTGTCTGTCTTCGCCACAGTGTACACATGGCTCCCCACAGCAAACTGCTGGCCGATGAAGGACTTATCTGTGACCAAGGCCTCCAGGTCCCTCATGATGTAATAGGTCGTCTTGGGCTCTAATCCCTCATAGTCAAACCTGGTGAGGGGGGACAGGACACAGGCTAAAGACAAATCTAATCAGAGAAACAGCAACCCGGTGGGCCTCTCGAGGTTGTCTAATCACTGGTTTTGTTTCCGTGGAAGAACAGCACAGAAAAGAACCCACAGCTGGTCAACCTCTTCCCCCGGTCCCTCACTCATTCCCCACACAGCAGCAGCAGCATCCTGTAAACATTAAATCATGGCCATCCTTTCCTTTGAATTCCTCCAAAAGTGCCCATCATCTTGAGATTAAGATTTAAAACACTGACCACAGTCTATCAAGTACTGTGGGATGTGACATGCCCACCTCCTTGAGTTGGCTGCGTCTCACTCTGGCCCTTGTTCACTATGCTCCAGCCACACAGGCCTCCTCTCCAGTCCTCAAAGATGCTCCACCCTCTGGGCCTTTGCTCTTGCTGTTTCCTCTCCCTGGTACAGTCTTCTCCAGGCTATTCCAATAGCTGATGCATTTCCTTCCTTCAGTTTTCAGATTTACTGTCACCTCCAGAAACACTTTCTCTGACAAGACATCTAAGGCACCTCCCCTCTATCTCTCCCTGTCGCTCATCATCCTTTACATCTTCTTTTGGTAGTTATCCCAATATGTATTTGCTTTATTTATATATTAATTTACTTATTTCTTGTCTTTGCCTATGAGAGCTGTAAGCTCCAGGAAGGAAGAGATCTATTCTGTTTTGTTCTCTGTTGCTTCTGATAAGTAGTGGTTTTTGTAAGCACTGGAATGAATATGGGAGGAGGTGAAGGCAGAAAGGGAAGAAAGAGAGGAACCAAGGCAGGGAAGAGAGATGGGGAAGGGAACTCAATGTACCATAAAATTCTCTTGGAAACTTGGAAGAAGTATTACAATTGTTCCATTAAAAAAAAAAAAAAAAAGGTCCTCCTAGCCAAGAACATCACATATAACAATGGGGCTGGGAGGTGATTAGAGGGGGGAAAAAAGACTAAAAATAACACCTATCTCATTTGTTGTTGCTGGGTTTAAATAGGATAATACATACCAGGTAGTTGGCACAATGCCAGACACTGGTGCTTAAAGCTCTTACTTTTATTCTTAGTCACTGTCATAAAGAAACTATAGGGTCTTTCCCAGTGTCAGATGGGTTTGACCAAGTCCTGATGGCACACCCAGGGAGGTCTGTTTAAGAAGGAAACCCTAGGAGGGGCAGCTGTGCTCAAGTGGTGGGATCTCAAATTTGGGCTCTCTTTAACACAGAAAAGATGAGAGTGAGCTAAAGAGGGAAGATCTGAATAGTTGACAGTTTTTCTCCACCCAAGATCTTTTGAGACTTCAGTAAACATCAGGTTACTGACCAACATGTCTAACAATGGGTCCCCTGCACCTACATCCCTTTCTTCTATTCTCTCCCTCCTACAGAAGATGTGTCCTCCCAGCCTCAGAAACAAAACAACAGGGAACTCTCTCAGAACATTCTTTCTCAGCATGTGTTCTAAGCCTAGATTCTCTTTATCAGTAGATTGTCGGGAAGGTAAAGACCCAACAAGCAGAAAAGGGTATGAGGATGGGATAAGAGGGTCTAGTAGGAGATAGAGAGGCTCTGAAAGAGTCTTAGAAGTTGAGAAAATACTCGAATGTGACAGGTCATGTCCAGCCATGGTTGAGATCATCAGACCAGCTGCCCCAACACTCATCTTCACACATGAGTAAGTTCTACCACAACTTCCCCTCACTCCTCCAAACAAGCCCCTCTGACCACCACCACTACCAACACACGTTCAAGGAAAGAAATTTTAAAATGCAGAATTCTTTCTAGGGTCCACTCATACTGGAAAAATCATCTGGGTTCTCAGATACAACTTCAGGCTCAGTATCAGTTAAACCAAATTTGATTGTCTCCTGCCCACCAAGAAAACAAGCTATAAATAGTTCTCCTTCACAAGCATTGCAACCTACCTTTCCCAGAGGCTGGAGGAAATGTTTGCTTTCATTTTACCTCCTCCCTCCTCCCTTTTTCTTTATCTCTGTGATCTCTTTGGACAGAAACCTGAATCATAATTGAATGCCCTACAAGAATTTATATCTCCACTGCATTATATTCTCTAATATGGTATTTGTTATGAAAAAAGTAACTATCGTGTAAGCTCTTGGCCACAAAAAAATGAACTGTATTATAAACACACTTATCATAACACCATGTCTTCAAAATGCTGGCAGAAAGCTAGATGATCATTCCACAAATTATGAGGAACACATCCCTGACTCAAAGTGCTTTCACTAAACCAGAGGTTGGCAATCAAAATATATTTTATCAGGTTGGATTTTATGGCACAGCTTCAGACAATAAAAGGGTTTTCTGTGCCAACTGGCCCCTCTGGTATGCCAAAAAAGACCACAAGAATCAGGATTTGGGGCAGCTGTTAGAAATACTAGAGAATAAAACAAGTTCCTACCTGCCTTTACAGTTCTTATTTTATAATACAATGAATAATTCGAGATGATTTGCAGGCTGCCACATCCTTAGCCTTCTTAACTAGATAGGAACCAAGAATGTGAGACTGTCTCCATTTCTCAGAGCACTGCAGCCTCTTTGATTTTAATGAGTAATATCGCAAGCCTCCTTATTCTCTGATGTTTATCTAAGTAAATGACCTCTTAAGAGAAGAAACAATCACCTTATAAGGGAAGTCTAAAGCTTTCTTTCTGTCCCTTAAGCTCTTGAAATGCAACCAAACATCCAAGTAGTTAACTATTCATAAGCAAAGCAAATGAGGCAGTGTCTGTTTTTAATACACTGAGAGCTGCTGAGACTACCCAAAGATTATCTGCCCTAATTCCACACCCTCACAGTTAACATCTTTTAAGACCACTGCTCCTCCTAAACCATGGTTTGGCACTATTTATAAACAAATAGCATCTCTAGATATACATATCTAGCTGGCAGCCGCAAGCCAGAAGACTGTCCCCCTTGCTTACTTCAACAACAGGAAGGTAGTTGAGACTCCCAACCCACTAGTAGTCACTATGTGGACCATTAGTGGGGAGGTAAGACAAAGAAAGGTAGGGGAAAGATTACAAAAATCACCCCAACCTGTGGCAGCTTCTGTCTCTTCCCCCATTTCCTTGATAAGTATAGGTGGAAAACCAACAAGAAAAACCCCTGGTCTGACTGTTCAACTTTAATGGCCACCAGAGGGCCTTTCAAGGCTCTGCAGTTCAAATTTCATCTCAGGATGGCTGCCCACTGTATAGGCACTGATGAAAAGATTACAGACAGGTGTCACCAGAGGTAGGGAAAGTTGTATCCTCTAATTTGGAACTACCTTGATACCATCCCCAACCTCCTCTCAGGGGTTATCTGCCTCTAGCCTCTGTATTCCTCAGATCTTCCTGAAAGATGCTTCCTTCAGAAGATTCTAGCCCATTAAAAAAAAAAAAAAAAAAACTTTTCTAAGGAATTTCCTAAGGTCCATATGGAGACCCTTGGCCTTCTCACCTGCAATAGTAGTGGCGGCCAAATTTGGCCCAGTGATCTCGGACAATTTCCTCCACACTCTGCTTCCGGGCAGCAATAATGGAGAGCCAGACCAAGACAGCCCAGAGGCCATCTTTCTCCCGGAGGTGATCAGAGCCTATGGGAGAAAGAAATATTATTCTGAAGATTTGCTCATGGGGGAAAAGTTAAAGCTAAATGAACTATTATGACAATTAGAACTTGAGTGTTATACTGAAATGATAGCATATATATTGATATTTGTCTACTGTGTTAAATATAATCCCATAATATACTTGTATTTCCAAAAATATGCAAGTGAAATTCAAATAACATAAATAATATCATAAAAGAAAATCCTGGAAATTGTTGAAAGGATCAGAGAGCCAAGCTGATGTCACATTTGACTAGTGGTATTGTTCATTCAGCAAATATTTGGTGATCATTACACTACCATGAATAAGACAGCTCTTTCTTCATAAAGCTGGAGTTCAAGTAGGCAGGGACAAGCAACAGAAAAGTAGACAAAAGAACAAGATGAATCAAACAAGCACAAGGATGGTGAAAAAAATTAAACTGGGTGATGCTGCCACAGAGCATGACATCAGCAAAGGCTGCTTTATTAGAGCAGCACGGCTTTCCTAGAGCAGGTTGAATGGCACCCTATGCTCCCCCCGCCAAAGATACACCACCGCTCCCCCTGTCCCACCACAAACCTGTGAAGGAAAGCTTGTTTGGGAAAACAGTCCCACCACAAACCTGTGAAGGAAAGCTTGTTTGGGAAAACATCCTTGTAAGGATGCTGAGATGGGATCAGCCTGGATTATCCAGGTAGGCCCTAAATGCAATGACAAGTGTTCTTAGAAGAAAAGACAGGGAAGAAATACAAAGTAGCAGTTTATATGAAGACTGAGGCAGAGAGCGGAGTGGAGTTCACTTCAGTTCAGTTCAGTCGCTCCGTCATGTCCAATTCTGCAATCCCATGGACTGCAGCACGCCAGGCCTCCCTGTCCATCATCAACTCCCGGAGTTTACTCAAATTCGTGTCCATTGAGTCGGTGATGCCACCCAACCATCTCATCCTCTGTCATCCCCTTCTCCTCCCGCCTTTAATCTTTCCCAGCATCAGGGTGTTTTCCAAGGAATCAGTTCTTCACATCAGGTGGCTAAAGTATTGGAGTTTCAGCTTTAGCATCCGTCCTTCCAATGAATATTCAGGACTGATTTCCTTTAGGATGGACTGGTTGGATCTCCTTGCAGTCCAAGGGACTCTCAAAAGTCTTCTCCAACACCACAGTTCAAAAGCATCGATTCTTTGACACTCAGCTTTCTTTATAGTCCAACTCTCTCATCCATACATGACTGCTGGAAAAACCACAGCCTTCACTAGATGGACCTTTGTTGTCCAAGTAACATCTCTGCTTTTTAATATGCTGTCTAGGTTGGTCATAGTTTTTCTTCCAAGGAGCAAGTGTCTTTTAATTTCATGGCTGCAGTCACCATCTGCAGTGATTTTGGAGCCCCCCAAAATAAAGTCTCTCACTGTTTCCACTGCTCCCCCATCTATTTACCATAAAGTGATGCGACCGGATGCCATGATCTTAGTTTTCTTAATGTTAAGTTTTAAGTTTTACCACCTTTTTCACTGAGAGTGGAGTTATGCTGCTACAAACCAAGGAATGGATGGGGCCACTAGAAACTCTTAAGATTTCCCCTTCAGGGCTTCAGAGGAAGCATGGCTCTGCCAAAGCCCTGATTTGAGAATCTTGGCCTCCACAATGATAAGAAAATAAATTCCTGTTGTTCTAAGCCACCCAGTTTTGGGTAAATTTTTGTGCCTTAGGAAACAAATACAGGGAGTCAGGGTTAGCCCCACAGGGGTGATGACATCTGATCTGATACCTGAGAAGAGTCAGCCCTGCAGAGATCTTGGGACAAAGTCTTCCAAGCTGAGGGACAGCAGTAAAGTTCTGAGGCAGGAAGGAACTGGGAAGCTTATTCCTACAGCTATTTACAAAGAGAGGTAGCTTGTATTGAGGCATTCACACAATGAAGCAAGCAAGCTAAACAGGTAGCTTCTTGCGCAAAAAGAACCCAGAGGAATGTGCTGCAGGCTCATTTAAGTATCTGTCTATTGGCCAATTGTAAGCTCTTCCTGAAGCGAATAAAGTCCTAAACACAAAGGAATGCGTTGCAGTGTAAGAAAGATGGTTCAATGGGAAAGGCATGAGGAGGGTTTTGGAATCAGGGTTTAAAATCAAACTCTGCTACTTCTCAGATGTGTGAGAAGTTACTGCAAGTTGTTAACCTGAGTCTCGGCTTCTCATTTATAAAATGGGGACACCATGACCCATCTTGAGGGGTTGTCATATAAATTTAATCAAGTTCAGAGGGAAGGCTCTGGAGTCAGATTGTTTGAAGTTCAAATTCTGGCTCAGCCAGTCACCTTTGTGTGACTTGCTGGCCTCATCTGTAGCACAGGGAAAGAACAGCCCTTAACCCATGGGTTATTATCAAGAGGAAGTGACTAGATTATGCCTAGGTATTAAGGTGAATGGCTGGGTTACCACAAGTGGTGGTGGTGGTTATTGTTGTTGTTCTTATTGGTAATTCACATAAAGCCCCAACATGGTGCTGATTCAATACACACTTTGAGACAGACTGTTCTCAGTTATTCACATACTTTTTATCCTCTGACTTTAACAAATAGCAATGTCTTAAGAAAGAACTATGGACCAAGGTTCATAACACTACATAGGAGGTAGTAACCAAAACCACCCCCAAGAAAAAGAAATGCAAGAAGGCAAAGTGGTTGTCTGAGGAGATCTTTCAAATAGCTGAGAAAAGAAGAGAAGTGAAAGGTAAAAGAGAAAGGGAAAGATATTCCCAACTGAATACAGAGTTCCAGAGAATAGCAAGGAAAGATAAGAAAGCCTTTTTAAGTGAACAATGCAAAGAAATAGAGGGAAACAATAGAATGGGAAAGACAAGAAATCTCTTTAAGAAAACTGGAGATACCAAGGGAACATTTTACGCAATGACAGGCACAATAAAGGACAAAAACAGCAAGGACCTAACAGAAGCGGAAGATATTAAGAAGAGGTAGCAAGAATACACAGAAGAACTGTACAAAAAAGCTTTTAATGACCTAGATAACCACAATGGTGTGGTCACTCACCTAGGGCCAGACATTCTGGAGTGTGAAGTCAAGTGGGCCTTGGAAGCATCACTACAAAGCTAGTGGAGGTAATGGAATTCCATGTGAGCTATTTCTAATCCCAAAAGATAATGCTGTTAAAGTGCTACACCCATTATGCCAGCAAATTTGAAAACTCAGCAGTGGCCACAGGATTGGAAAAGGTCAGTTTTCACTTCAGTCCCAAAGAAAGACAATGCCAAAGAATGTTCAAATTACTGTACAAACACACTCATTTCACATGCTAGCAAGATTATATTCAAAATCCTTTGAGCTAGGCTTCAGTAGTATGTGGATCAAGAATTTCCATATGTACAAGGTCAATTTAGAAAAGGCAGAGGTACCAGAAATCAAATTGTCAACATAAACTGGAACATAGAAAAAGCAAGGGAGTTAAACAAAACACCTACTTTTGCTTCACTGACTACTCTAAAGCCTTTGACTTGTGTGGATCACAACAAATTGTGGAGAAAATTCTTAAAGAGATGGGAATACCAGAGCACATTATCTGCCTCCTGAGAAACCTGTATGCAGGACAAGAAGCAACAGTCAGAACTGGACATGGAACAACAGGCTGGTTCAAAACTGGGAAAGGAGTATGGCAAGGCTATATATTATCACCCTGCTTATTTAACTTCTATGCAGAATATGTCATGTGAAATGCTGTATGGATGACTCACAAGCTGGAATCAAGATTACCAGGAGAAATAACAACAACTTCAGATATGCTGCTGATACCACTCTAATGGCAGAAAGTGAAGAGAAACTAAAGATCCTCTTGATGAAGGTGAAAGAGGAGAGTGAAAAAGCTGGCTTAAAACTCAACATTCAAGGAACAAAGGTCATGGCATCCATTCTCATCACTTTATGGCAAATAGATGGGGAAAAAGTGGAAACGGTGGCAGATTTCATATTCTTGGACTTCAAAATCACTACGGACAGTGACTACAGCCATGAAATAAAAAGATACTTGGCTCCTTGGAAGAAAAGCTATGGTAAACCTGCTGCTACTGCTAAGTCACTTCAGTCATGTCCGACTCTGTGAGACCCCATCTCTGGGATTCTCCAGGCAGGAACACTGGAGTGGGTTGCCATTTCCTTCTCCAATGCATAAAAGTGAAAAGTGAAAGTGAAGTCGCTCAGCCATGTCCGACTCTTGGTGACCCCATGGACCGCAGCCTACCAGGCTCCTCCGTCCATGGGATTTTCCAGGCAAGAGTACTGGAGTGGGGTGCCATTGCCTTCTCCTAGACAGTGTATTAAAATGCAGAGACATCACTTTGCCTACAAAGGTCAATATAGTTAAAGCTATGATTTTTCCCATAGTCATATATGGATGTGTGAGAGCTGGACCATAAAGAAGGCTGAGATCTGAATTATAAGGAAGACGGAGTGCTGAAGAACTGATGTTTTCAAACTGTGGTACTAGAGAAGATGCTCGGGAGTCCCTTGGATATCACGGAGATTAAACTAGTCAATCATAAAGGAAATCAGCCCTGAATATTCATGGAAGGACTGATGCTAAAGCTGAAGCTTCAATACTTTGGCCACCTGATACGAAGGACCAACACATTGGAAAAGACCCTGATGCTGGGAAAGATTGTGGGAAAGAGGAGAAAGGGGCAATAGAAGATGAGATGGTTGAATGGCATCACTGACTCAATGGACATAAATTTGAGTGAACTCAAGAAGATAGTGAAGGACAGGAAGCCTGGAGTGCTGCGGTTCATGGGGTTGCAAAGAGTGGGACACAACTTAGCAACTGAACGACAACAAGAAAGGAAGACTAGGACCATGGGGTGGATCATTTCTTCCTTCAATAGAGTAATGAGAATGGGTACTTGGGTTTCAGAGTTATGAAACATAACTCAGAAAGGAAGGCCCAATGACATTGAGCTGTTTAAACTTTGAAAATAGGCTGAAATAATACCTTAGTTAAGCTAGACATCTTTGAGAACTTCTCACCAAAGCTCTGAACCATTTATACTTCTTGTTACATTTGTGGTGTTAAATGTTTTTCCTCAAAAAGGAAAATATACAACTTTGAGAGCACAATGAAAATACTTAAAAGGAGAAATGATCAAGTCTTTGGCTCCCCCACACACTGATCAAATGGTCTGCTAGTGACACTTTTAGATGTCTGGCTGTCATTGCCTCTAGCCTGAGCAGACTTTGGGCTTTTAATCATCACAGCATGGAGTGACTCTAGTCCCATCCAAGGAACTGTGCATACTGCTACAAAAATGGAAGAAATTCAGAAGATGCTGGGTTAGCTCCATGGCCTGGTGCCAAAAAAACAAGTCTAGGAAGCCCTGCCTAGTGGGATAACTTCAAAATCCTTTGTCCTTTTATAGCTGAAAAAAAGTCACTTTCATTTACTGGCTAGAGAGAAACACCTTTTTGTTCTAAAACATGGGCTTTGCATACTCTGAATCTCCAGCTGGATTTCATTACCTGGAGATAGACCCATGAGATGCTGTTGAGTCTGACATCTGATAGGATGCCATAATTTAGGGTAGAGAGACACAGAGTTACTTTAGCATGATCAAAAATATAAAAAACATACAGACTCACCTCAGCTGTTAGCAGCCAACCACATAATAAATTGTGAATTGGCTTGGATATCCTCACCTACAAGTTAAACACTGCCAAGAGTCACAAGGGGCCAATGATCAAGTAAAATCAACCATGTTCTTTATAACTCTTTGAGGTGGGGATAGAGACATTGATGATTTGCAATTACATACACACGTTTCCACTGAACTCTCATAGTGTACTTTAGAGGGGGTTTTGGGGAAATGGCTCTCCTTTTAATAACTTCAAGGCAAGTGAACTATAATGCCATAACAGTGACAGATAAATTAAACAGTCAAACAAAGGCATCAAATGATTTCCTAAGACCCCACTATAAAGAGTGAAAAATGGAGGGAAGATATGCTCATACTATATATGACAGGACCACTAAACTTTATATTAAAACTGTTTTTATAAGTCAATCAGAAAAAGAGGGGCCAAATAGAAATCTGTGTGGATACGCACACATGAGTAACTGTCAGAGAGAAAAATATTAATAGTCAAAAACATTTGAATAAATGTTCAATCTCACCTCAGTCAAAGAAAAGTCCACAAAATGGAATCCCATTTGGGACTCTCAAATTAGCAAGGGTTCATTAGGGGCAGGGGAACACTTAGTACTAGCAAAGTACCAGTGTAAACATGTACAGTTTGGTAGAATAATTTGGCAGTAATGATCATGGCATCAGGTCCTATCACTTCATGGCAAATAAATGGGATAAAAATGGAAACAGTGGCCGATTTTATTTTGGGGGGCTCCAAAATCAATGCAAACTGACTGCAACCATGAAATTACAAGACACTTGTTCCTTGGAAAAAAAGCAATGACTAACCTATATAGTGTATTCAGAAGCAGAGACATCATTTTGCTGACAAAGGTCCATATAGTCAAAGCTATGGTTTTTCCTTGGCTCATGTAATCATATATGGATGAGATAGTTCAACCATAAAGAAGGCTGAGTGCCAAAGAACTGATGGTTTTGAATTGTGGTGCTAGAGAAGACTCTTAAGAGTTCCTTGGACAGCAAGGAGATTAAACTAGTCAATCCTAAAGGAAATCAACCCTGAATATTCATTGGAAGGTATGATGCTAAAGCTGAAGCTCCAATACTTTGGCCACCCGATGCAAAGAGCTGACTCACTGGAAAAGACTAATGCTGGGAAAGATTGAAGGCAGGAGGAGAAGGAAGCAACAGAAGATTACATGATTGAAATGATTGAATGGCATCACCGACACAATGGACATGAGTTTGAGCAAACTCCATGAGATGGTGAAGGACAGGGAAGCCTGGCATGTTGCAGTCCATAGGTTCACAAAGAGTTGGACATGACAAGCGAATGAACAACAATAATGATCAATAGCCTTAAAACAGTGCCCAGCTTTGGACCCAGTTATTCTATTTCTTAACCTTTAGTCAAAAGGAAATTCACCAAAGCAGCTAAAAGAAGAGGTAAAGTTTAATAAATAATAACAAACAAAAAATATTTTTTAAAAGAAGAGGAAAAGTTGAAAAATGAATACAATTGTTTTTAGTCTTTTTGAGTTTTTTACAACATTGCTTCTGTTTTATATTTTGCTGTTTGGGCCACAAGGCATATGGGATCTTAGTTCTCCAACCAGGGATGGAACCCATACTCCCTGCACTGGAAAGTGAAATCTTAACCAGGGAAGTCCTACTACTAATTGTTAAAGAATATGAAATTATGGAAAATCTACACCAAAACTTGTTGTGCAGACAAAATATTAAATAAGAATCTTTGGGAACACATGTAATGGGTGTAATGATATTCATCCAAGTTTAATAAACGTTAAAAAATCAGCTTATTAACAACCTCAGATATGGCAGACTGTGAAGAGGAACTAAAGAGTCTTTTGATGAAGGTGAAAGAGGAGAGTAAAAAAGCTGTCTTAAAACTCATCATTCAAAAAACTAAGATCATGGCACCTGGTCCCATCACTTCATGGCAAATAAATGGCTATAAGACTTGACAGAAAATGAGGACAGGGAAGGCAGTGCACTGCTGAGCTGTTAACACTGGCCTTGGGGGAAGCTGAGCTTAGGGGATGGGTTTTGTTCACCCCACCTTCAAAGACAAAGTTTCAGATTCATCCCCAAAGGCCCCTGGGCATTTCTACTATTGCTGACCAGGCATGAAGAGGGATTCATCCAGGCTATTTCACCCGCTTTGTTCCCAGGCAAAAATCTCTACACTCTACAAACAGCTGTTTGGGGAAAAAGCAAATAAAATAGCTCTTTCACTTCCTCATTTCATATATTCACATCTGTTCCATCTTTAGGACATGAGATTCCAGAAAAAATTCTTTGACACTAACATTTATATAAGCATACTATTGCCAGTAAATTTTTTTAAACAGATTTCATTTTTTAGAGCAGTTTCAGCTTCATAGCAAAATTGAATGAAAAGTACTAGTTCTCATAACAGTCCCTGTCTCCACACAAACACAGCCTCCCCATCATCAATATCTCACACCAAAATGGGACATTTGTTACAAATGATAAGCCTACACTGGTGACACATTATCACCTAAAGTCCATAGTTCACATTAGGGTTCATTCTTGCTGTTGTAGCTTCTATGGGTTTTAACCAATGTACCCACCATTATAGTAATATACAGTACAGTTTCACTGTCCTAAAAGTCCTCTGTGTTCTGATTATTCATCTTTCCCTCCCTTGTAGCCCTGGGCAACCAGTAAGCCTTTTTTTGTTTTTTTTTTTTTAACCAGTAAGCCTTTTATTGTCTTTATAGTTTTGTCTTTTCCAGATTATCATATAATTGGACTCACACAGTATGTGGCCTTTTTAGTTTGGCTTCTTTCACTGAGTAACATGCATTTAAGTTTCTTCGATGTCTTCTCATGTCTTAATAGCTCATTTCTCCTTATCAGTCATGTCCAACCCTTTGTGACCCCATGGACTGTAGCCCACCAGGCTCTTCTGGCCATGTAATTCTCCAGGCAAGAATACTGGAGCAGGTAGCCATTCCCTTCTCCAGGGGATCTTCCCAACCCAGGGATCAAACCCAGGTTTCCTGAATTACAGGCAGATTCTTTGCCATCCGAGCCACCAGGGAAGCCCTAGAATTAAATAATACAGTACAAATTTTGAAGTTTGCTTCTCTGGTTACCTGGCTTGTTGTGCAGCCAGAATTTGTCACCTGGTTCAGGACACTGCAAGAAGCTTTAACCCATTATTTCCAAAGCCTGTAAGTACCACTCAACTGCCCTTCCCCTATCCAAGCTAACACAGCCTGAAGCCCACTCAGACTTACTCTGACCAGCACAGAGAACCAGCCATCTTCACCAAGATACCAGCTCAGCTCTGCCAGCCACAACTCTGGGAAAAACTGACTCCAAAGACAGGTCTATTTTTTTCTCATCAGGAACATCCCTACTCCCCTATTCCCTCAAATTAGACTTGCGTTTTCTCAAGCTTTAAAACCACATTACTTTGAGCTAGGCAATATATCAGTAAGTATACTGCCCTCACAAAATAAATGGGGGGAAAAAAAAAGAGGAGTACTCAATCTCAAAGGAATTTTCCTCCAATGGAAATGCCAGCACGGGCAAATCAACTCAATAAAACACCACACACGTTACTAACAGATCAAGTCATCTCAGTTGAGATTCTGATCAGGAAAGTCTGACTTTGTCACTCAGGAAAATACAAATCATGGTGCACCTGTTGCCAACTCCAAGCTAGAAATAAGTTAGTGTTTCTCAATCCAGGCTGCTCACTGGAAGCTCCTAAAGAACTTATTAAACATACCAATGCTCAGGCCCCACCCCAGACCAATAAAACCAGAATTTTTGGCAATGGGAGCCAGGCATTAGTATTTCTTTTTTTAAATTCATTGGGTAATTCTTATGGGCAGCCAGAGTTGAGAACTATTGTTTTCAGAGAGGGTTACTCAAAATAGTCCAATATTCGGGGCAGATTACTGAGGGAGAGTGAATTAGGCCCCTTCCCCTATTTGCTAAAATTTAGCACTAAAGGAAAGTGCCCATTGGTCTCTAGTTGAGTGGATGCCCCTGGCCTTAGTCAGGTAGGGGCCTCTCACTGGAGCCAGCTTTAATATCATGGTTTTCCTCCACCCTTTTTGCCGGAAATCTACTGAGGGCCTTGCCAAACTTGGGGTAATCAACCCATCCTGGTGTGCCTAGGACTTTCCCTGTTTTAGCAGGAAATGAAGAACAGACCAGGAACCTTCTCCATCCCAGGCACACCAGGATGGTTGGCCATCTGATAAGGAAGGCCACTCACTCAAAGGGGTTCCTGATGGTTTTTAGAATATGTGCTATATAGCACATACCTAAGCACACACATTTCCTAGAGCCAGAAATGACGGGAAATTTCTCTATATACTTGCTCTTGACGCAGAGTGACACAGCGAGTTAAATTCCATTTTTAGAAGAATAACAGCAAGGTACCAGGCACTTCACTTAGTACTTTACATATCTATTATCTAACTTTGACAATTTGATAGCTTCTTTTCACAGATAAGAGGTTAAGTCATTTGTATGCAGTCACATGGCCACTAAGTGAAGAAACGCTTCACACTTGTACAGTTTGGCTCCAACATCTGTGGACATAACCACTGCTGGAAATGCCCAGTAATGCTGGTGGTCCTCAGGAGCCACAATGAGGCAGATAAAATGCCCCATGTGGTTAGACCTGAGGCAGCCCTTCTGAAGATCTGCGTGATGGATTTGCATTTTTTCCTCCTCATACCAGACATTCAGGATAAGATGCTAAATTCCCCTTTACTTCTCCTTTCCTATTGATTTATTCGTTTCATCTACAAGTGAAGCTTTCATTAATGGGCAGTGAATTCTTCCCATCCTTGTTTTATCCACTCAAGGATCTGTCTTTTAAAATAGAGCAGTTATGAGGGAACACTGGGAGGCACCCCTTGCAGGGAATCTGAGATTCGAGAATGTGCTATTGAACTGTGACAGGTTATTTTTTTTTTCCATGTCTCAAACTGCTTGTGTTCAGCTCTTCAAATCTGGCCAAAAATCAGGGCTCATGGGAAAACTGTCACTTTTCCATGATTAAAAAGAATTTTAAAAAATTAACGCTCTAAAATGTTTACCAACTGCAAAACGAAGTTGTCCTGCACGTAAGCGGGTTGGAGGCAGCTGTCAGCTCAGAAAGGAAGGACAGAAGTAACTGATTGTGTGGCTCATGATGCCTGGGGGCATCCTGCCTCCCAATGAGATGTAACAATAAATTTGATGATGGTGACGGTATTTGACACAATAATGCAGCAGGGCTTTGGCTAATATCCTGACTGTTGCAACACACTGCAAACTCCATGAGGGAAGGGCCTGTATCTGAAATGACTCATCATTCTATCCTGGCCCTGGCTCATAGAAAGTGCACAGTAAACATTTGTTGAATGAGTAAATGAATGATCAGGTGAAACTCTAGTACGTAGTTTGATATAATTCATCAGATTCGTTCCTCACAAAAAGCTTGAAGCAATCTTAAAAAATACACGGGAAAAAATTTTATAGATCATCCCACTGAACAGATTCATCTTATAAATGAGAAAACTGAAGCCCAGAGAAGTTAAGTGATCTGTGTAAGGTAGTTCAATGACAGAGAGGAAGAGTCAAGGTCTAACTAGGTCACTTCCTAGTGCTGTGCTATTCACATGACACCATGTCTCCTGGCATGCATCTCATCCCATCCAAAAGAATCACCCAGACCAGGGAGAAGGACCCCTTGGCATGTCCTTAAAAGAGGCAGCAGAGTACAGTGGGGCCAGTGAGACTGGCTTTGAATCCTGGCTCTGCCATATGAGATTGGCCTGTGGCCAACTTTCCTCCCTAATCCTCCATGACCTTGTCTATAAAATTGGAGTTATTATGGTCACTAGTTCATTTTAGAGTCAAAAAGTCTCAGTGAAATGTCATAAAGGTGGCCCTAGGCATTGTACTTATCACTCAGGAGGTGCTCAGTAAATAATAAGTGTTAGCACTGCTGCATTAACACAGGCCCTAAGGCAGCCAGGCCATCCATCCCAGAGGAGAAAGCATTAACATCGGGTCGGCCAGCTGACACTTTTCCCTTACGCAAAGCATGCTAACATACAGGACACGGGGGCCTTCTGACTCATACACAACCCAGCCCACTTCTTCGTTGCCAGTGCTGGTGGGAACAATACAATTCTCTAAGACTTGTTCCTCAGTAGTCATTAGCTGAACCAGAAATCTCTCCAAGGGGTTTAATGCCTGCACCGCAGGGGTGGGGACCTGTCACTCTTTAGTCACTGTACTTACTTCCCAGTGGAGCCACCTGGCAACTGGAAGACAGTGGGAGGGTAGGGGGAAGGAGTCTCACAGCGCAGCTTTAGGTATTGCATCTTAAATACCAAGGGATGGGCCCTCTTGTTAAAAGTCCCCTGTGCTGTGCTGTGCGTAGTCGCTCAGTCAGGTCCAACTCTTTGTGACCCCACGGACTGCAGCCCGCCAGGCTCCTCTATCCATGGGGATTGTCCAGGCAAGAATACTGGAGTGGGTTGCCATGCCCTCCTCCAAGGGATCTTCCCAACCCAGGGATCAAACCCAGGTCTCCCACATTGTAGGCAGATTCTTTACCAGCTGAGCTATGAGCGAAGCCCAAAAGTCCCCTAGAAATTGTGAAAAGAAACCCTTATAGTATGTTTGGACTTCTTCAATCTGTGAGGACTGAAGGATGGTTTCCCAGGATTCCCAGTCCCAAGATGCACTGGTAAGCGTAGACACAGCCTCAGATGAAGGCCCATTCCTTTCTGCTCCATACTATAGTTTCACACAACACCCGCTCTTGCCACTTTTCATCAGCTTGCAGGATGAATTGAAGGGTCAGAGGAACTGGAACTGTGGAGCCATCAGGAAAAACATTTTTTTCTGATGGAGACATTCTTACCACTCCAAGTGGGAGTTCTTTTTCCCAGCACACAGGTTGAGAGTTTGTAGAGGTCCAAATGAGAGTTTCAGTTTTCAGAGTTTATAAGGAGGCTCTTGGGACCTGTCAATCACAGCACTTCTGTGCTCCAGCCCAGCCTAGATTGAATTGCACATGTACACACATCCTGTTTCAACTTGCCCAGGAAAGAAATTGCTCTCCTAGTGCTGATAATGCTGTCATCACAGCGTCCTCATGTCACATCTGCTATCCAAACAAGAGAAAGAGCTGTGGTAGAACCTTGATAATCTGAAATTCACAGATACCTGGGTCTCCTTCTCTGGCCTAGAGACTGGATAGATGTGAAAACTGCAAAATGTAAGAACTAACGATTATCTAAACGGGGAAAGAACTAAAGTTTTCCTTTATCATACCTTTAAAAAATCTGGTATTAAATAAAAATAAATGTATAAATTAGAGACAGTTCAACCTATTCAATATTTGTTCAACAGCACTCCTGTAAACCCAAACTTGAGTTAGGATGTACATAGTTCATGTGTGAAATATAAACAAAGGAAGAGGTATGGAACTTGAAAGTATTATAAACTGTCTACCTGTTAGCGGAAATTAAATGTCCATTCACAAGGTAACTGGAGAGTAAAGTCAGTAATATAAACCATAAGACAATATGGTGCTGTAAGAATTTAGTAAATACATAAGATCACTAACGCTAGAACCTAGGCACTGTTGAACACGGCTATTTACAGGTAATCGTCAGCAGCCCCCAACCACAGGAAGAAAACAAGGTAATACAATTTGGATTACAAATACTTAATAGTACTTAAAATTTTAAATCTTAATTAACACAGATGTGGGGATAAAGTGTTCCTATAAATACTTTGCAAGTTATTAATTTGTGCTAATAATGATAGGATGACTGAAAATGTTAAAACTTTATCTTAAAATTTTATGTAATTCCTATGTATGTGTGCTGTCGTTTCAGTCATGTCTGACTCTTTGTGACCCCAGGGACTGTAGCCCACTAGGCTTCTTCATGGGATTCTCCAGGCAAGAATACTGGAGTGGGTTGCCATGCCCTCCTCCAGGGGATCTTCCCGACCTAAGGATCAAACTCATGTCTCTTATGTTTCCTGCATTGACAGGCAGGTTCTTTACCACTAGTGCCACCTGGGATAACATCTTACTCACCCCCTTCTAAATGGCCTATGTTTATGTGGTTTTGTTTTTATGAATCCTCCCAAATCTTGGGATACCCTAATGCCTAGATTTCCAGAAATACAGCCACTCAAGAGTGATAAAAATATAATTAGTAATAATGCAAAGAAAATATACCAAAATGGAAATTCTTTGTTTCTTTCCTTCTGTCCATTTACTTCCATCCATCTTCCCAGTCTCCCTCCCTCCCTTCCTTCCTTCTGTCCTTCCACCTACCCTATAAATACTCAAAGCCTATCATATATAAAACAAAATAGAGCTGAGCAAGATAGACATGGCTTTTGTTCTCAGGGCATTTACAGTCACATGGCAAGCAGAGGGATCCAGAAAAATCTCAAAAGACTGGAAAGATACTTGCGATTTCCTGTGACATGAAGTACACACATTCCATGGGGCCTCTTCCTTTTGTGCTACAGCCTGTAAAGGAACCAGCTTTATTAGCACCAGGCTGAGCTCCAGAGTTCACAGCAGAGACAGTCATGTTGGTGTCAGGAGACCCGGATTCAACTCCAAATTTCCAGAAAGAGATGGTTGTGTACAAAAGGCTTAGCAACACTCCGGTACATACTAAGTGCTAATTGTAAAAGACAAGTATTGTCATTGTGGAAAACTTATCAGAGAACACTTTCTTGGGCAAAGTAAACATTATTGTATTGCCTTATTTTGTTTGACTATTGACATTAGCTTTTTAAAAATACAGAACAAAAGTAACAGTCATACTCAAGATGGTGGTCAGCTTGGAGCTCTTCTAGGCCATCACAAACCCAGCAATTCTTTGCATTATCTGTAAAAGGACAAGTTCTAGGCATGGTAATTCATACACTCCCCAGATTGCATGACTTCTTAGAAAACTGATGGCAATGATGGCAACCAGTAGAACATCATCAACAAATGCTCCCAAACTTCAAAGTTGTTGGTTTTTTAACTCTTAGTTTTAGGATTTTAGTACCTCCTTTTGTGTGTGGGAACGAGTCCAGATTCTTCCCAATTTGGAACTTGAGAAAAGTAACCAGAATGCCATTTAGAGGAACAGTTATTTTCTATTCAAAGCTGAGGATTTATAAAATATTCTCCTTTCCTTCTGAAAAGAGTTTTCCAAAGCCCTTCCAAGGAAGTGGGTGAGTATCTTTGCTAGCACAAAAGATGATTTTGCTTCTGAAATGACCTTGGTTCTCTGACAGAGCAATAAATACAGGTTTCCTATTATCTAAGACTGGCACCTTTCCATGGGCAAGAAGCATGGACTCTGATGTTACCACTAGCATGTTACCTTGGAAAGTTCTGGGAGTTCAAGATGCTGGTAAGGGAAATTCCCACTCAGGGTATATCTTGCTCATCTTGGACAAAAAAGCTTGGCATCTTGAGCCTGAGGCAGATCCATATTTTCAAGCTTTCCTGGCACTAAAGTCTGCATTCCTAGTTGGCACACAGCTCCATGCCCCAAGGGCATTGAAAAAGGCCACCACTAGAGAAAGCTTTGGGCTTCCCATGTGGCTCAGCTGGTAAAGAATCCACCTGCAATGAGGGAAACTGGGGTTTGATCCCTGGATTCGGAAGATCCCCTGGAGAAGGGAAAGGCTACCCACTCCAGCATTCTGGCCTAGAGAATTCCACAGACTGTATAGTCCATGGGTTCGCAAAGAGCCAAACACAACTGAGCGCGACTTTTACTTCACTCACTAGAGAAAGCTTTGATAAGTTTTAGAAGTGACTGCCCAGTCTCAGGTTTAGAATCTTTCCATCTCTCTGCTTTCCCCTTCCCTTATTAGTTCACTTGATTTTGAGAACTATATCCTAAGATAGGTGGGAAGCGCCTGTGAGCAGCTGACTTTTACAGGCGGGAACTGTAAGGGGTCAGAGAGGCCATGTGGTTTGTCTGTAAGTGGCAGGTGATCATCAGCCTCATGTTCCTGGGCCTCTAGACTTCCTGAGCTGAACCTGGCGTCACATCTCAGAGATACTTGTTATACCGTTCCTGGTGAAAAACAAATACCAGTTCTCACCAGAGCAACATTTCCTGCTCTTGACTGAACATCAGAATCACATAAGGACATTTACTTAAAATGCAGATTCTCAAAAAAAAAAAAAATGCAGATTCTCAGGCTTGAACCAGGGATTTCAAGCAAGGGTAGGATAGAAAATCTGTATTTTTATCAAGCTTCCCAGGTGATTCTTAACATATCTAGCTCAACATCTCTCTAAGAACCAGCATTAATAAAGAACAGCATGAAGCTGCTTTCTCCTTCCAAGAATGAGTGGTCCAGTTCCTCGGGCCTTCTAACAGTCGTCTACTGTTAAGTGCTGGAGAGATGGAATTAGCCATTGCTTTCATGGGAAAGACTGATTGGCAAAGTGGAAAGCAGTATGCACCGTAGGGCAGGAGACCTGTCTGTTAGTTCAACTATCATTTAATTCAAGTAGAGGCCTTTTCCAGGCTCTGGGGCCCTGGGTGAGTCACTTAACTGCTTCATGGGTTCAGGAGCTTCATTTGTCAAATCAGGCTAATGTCAGACGAACCTGAAGAATGATGGGCCTGGGTTCTACACATTGAAAAATCTGTTGTGCTCCTTGAAAGGAGAAGGACGGGCAAACAGAACAGTGAGAGATTTTTAAAACTTCCCTTCTAGTCCAGCCTACATGCTGCAACTAGCTTAACAATCTGAAAGCAAAGATTGCTGGAGAGTGGCTGCAAACAGATATCCCTCCTCCCCTGCAGACCCATGGATGGATTCCTAGATCCCCTGGAGAAGGAAATGGCAACCCACTCCAGTATTCTTGCCTGGGAAATCCCATGGACAGAGGAGCCTAGTGGGCTACAGTCCATGGGGTCGCAAAAGAGTCAGACACAACTGGGGAACTGAGCACACTCAACATCTAAGCTAGGCAGGCAAAGGGCTTCTAAAGTGAGCCCCTCGCCACGGGTATTTCCAATTTCTTGATTGGAAGAAACTGTTTCTTGATACTCCCTTCTCTATCCTACCCTATATGTCAGAGGTTAGTAAACTTCAGCCCATGGGCCAAATTTGGACTTAGGCCTATTTTTGTAAGTAAATTTTTATTGGCACACAACCATACTCATGTATGTACTGTCTATGGCTGCTTTTGTGCTGTGGTTATTCAGTTGAGTAACTCTGGAAGAGACCGTACATAGCCTCTAAGTTCACAAAGTCTAAAATATTTACTACCTGGCCCTTTATAGAAAAAGTTTCCCAATCCCTGGTATAGACCAGTCTTTTTCAGTTTTTTGGCCATGACCCACAATAAATATGTTTTACAGTAAGACCTACTATACATGTGTGTATATTTGTATATAAAATTTCCCAAAATAACATTTACCTTTACTAAATGCAATGCATCTGATAGTTTCTAGTCCATTATATTGCCTTAAAAAGTTGTTCATGACTGTACCAATCTCATGACCCCAAATTAGCCTTGATTTATATTTGGAAAACACTTCTCTAGATAAACCAGCTACTTACTTATAAGCTAGCTACTTACAACACATGTCCTCTCATCTCCCACTTCTATTACTTTCTTGACATTGCTGTCTCCAACTAAGAAGGCTCTGTCCTATCATCTCTATATGTGCAAATCCTTCCCATTCTTTAGGAACTACCCAACTCCCATCTCTTCCAAGAAGTCAGCTTTGAGCCTCCAGTTCCAAACTACTTTCTTCTTTTCCTATCTCCCACAGTACTATTTCTATTCCTCTATTGTGGAACTTCAAATTTTCTGTTTTGTAGAAAAGTTATCTGTGCATCTTTCTATGTACCCTAAAGATCTTAAGTTTCTTAAAAGTATGGTCTTAAGCATTTTGTATTCTATATATCATCCAATATTGTGCCTTGTACTCTGTAAGTACTGAATAAATGTTTATTACATTGAAGTCAGCAAATATTTGTTATTAAGGGTATAATATGGTTTATACATATAATATTTTATTATTTAATTTTAAAGACTACAAATTTATGGTATATTGTAAGCACTTAGTAAATGTTTATAAAGACAGAGAGAGAAAGGAAATAATCTGGACTTACCAGTTCTATCCCAGTTGCTAGATTTGTGTTATTTTAATAACCAGTAGGAAGAGTTATTATATACAATATACAATTTCTGAGTTTTTTGAGTCACAGTCACTGGTTTAGACATACAGAACACCTATTTTTCAAAGCATCAGCAGAGATAAAATGTAATAGTTTTAACTGTCCTAAGCAGACCTGTCAGCCACACATTCTGATATCAAACATAATCATTGAAAGAGCTTAATACAGTCTCTCTTTTTCCAGGAGACAAAGATGCCTGCCAACCCTTTTGTACCATTAATGCTGTTAGAATCTAACTAATTTTGGTAAAAGGAGAAAATTTCTCAGGAGGAAATTCCTTCAGGAACTCCTACATAGCCTGAAATGCTATCATTATGACCAGTTAAAGTGTCTTTACTACAACCTGTTTAATCACAACCAAATATGACTTTGGTTAGGAATTCAAGGGTGGTTTGATATCAGCAAATCAATCATGATATTTCATTACATTCACATAATAAAGGAGAAAAAAACACTAATATGTCACTTGATTCTGAAAGGGCATCTTCCAGCAGCCATTTAGTATATGATTCTAGGTAATGTGAGAATGGAGGGGGTACTACATAAGCATGACAAGGATTTTACTAACATTAAAAAGCAATCATCAAAACAGATGGTAAAATACTGAATTAATTTCCATTAAAATCATGAGCTATCACAATTGCTTTTTAATATTATTTTTAATATTGTAGCTAGTGCAATAATATAAGAATATAAAATAGAAGGCCTAAATAGTAGAAAACATATAAAAAATCTTTTAATTGTAAATTGTAAGACTGTATATCTAAAATGAATGCCAAAAATGTAGAAGTGTTATCATGGTTGCAAACCAGAAAAAAAAATTATTAATAGTTTCTCTTTATGTAACACTAAACAAATTGCAAAGGAACATTAAAATCAAAGCTATTAACAGCTCTATAGGACATATGACCCAGTTTCTTCAATGGATAAATTAGAAAGAGAAAATATAGAGGAAATAAATGCAGATTAAAAGAGACGAAAGAGAGATATTAACCAGTTACAATGTAAGGTCGTTTGGATCCTAATTGTAAAAATCTACACGACAGTGCCTGCCACACTCATTGCAGTAGTAAGGAAAGATTAGGAAATCTGCAGAATCACAACTTTTTGGGAACTGATTAGAGATCTGATGTCACAGGCAATAAAGTGGATTCCAAGGAGTCTCAAGCCCCTTCAAGGAAAGATAGGACATAAAACCATCTTATCTCTGGCAGAGTACGGGGGAAAGCAGATGCTTCCATACAAGTGAATAATAAGAAGTCACATAAGAGTTTTAAAAATTTGCAAGGGCCAAGTATAGCTTTTATCATGTTACTTTAAAATTGCCTGGAGTCCCAGATACAAGGGGCACACTTCCAAGTTCTTTCCCATAGGTTCCACTGGGTACTCAGGAAAGGCTGGAAAAAGAGAGACTTTTACTGCTGGTATGCAAGAGATAATCAACTTCTGCCAAGAGATAAGCATGAAACCCTTCTCGTTCCCCAAACATTTCTTTCATAGGAAATGAAAGCCTAAAGTTCCTGGATGAATGAGCTGCAAACCTTCTTGTGCTTAGGATCCAGGCAAGATTTGCTGCTACTGAAATAAGAATGGAAGTAAAAAACCTTAGAGAAAGGGTAGGAAATCTTGGGCCCAGAATTCTATACCAATACTAAGCAGAGGTCTGCGACCATTAGAGAAGGGTCAAGCGCTTGGTGATTAGAGGTCTATTTTGTATCAGCTACATGCAGTAACTGCTGAAACCTGTGAATGAAACAGAAACACTGAAAAATCTCCTTCATAACTCATCCTCACTTTCAGTACACAATAAAAATATCCCACGCCTGGGAGAATTTGAAGCCTGTGACACACTAAAGATTATAACAGAAACAATGAAACTCAAACACAGCTCAAGAGTTAATTACATTTAACTCTTTAATTGCACACTAATGCTCTGATAGAAAGAAAGATACACTCTTTTCTTTGTGTAAATATTACTTACATTAGTTTCTACTGTTCTTATAGACATACAGTCCAGCATTTAATGAAAAATTACAGGATATACAAAAACCAAGAATGAGTAAACCATTGCTTTATCAACAGACAAAGAAATCAAGAGAACCAGAACCAGAAAAGAACCAGATAATGGAATTATCAGTCAGAAAGTTTATAATAACTATGTTTAACATGTTCAGTAATCTAATGGAAAAGAAAAACAGCAGACATAAACAGATCAATAAGTGCATCAAAGAGATGAAAATTATTTAAGAAGAGTCAAAAAGAAATGCAGAAATAAAAAACACAGTATCAGAGATGAAGAAATGCTTCACTAGGCTCAGCAAAAGACAACACAGCTCAGTAAAGAATCAGTAATATGCCAATAAAGATTATCTAAACCGAAACACAGAAAGAAAAAAGAGTAAACAAAACCAAATAGTGCTTGTAAAAGCTCTGAGACAAACATATGGACACAAATTATCTGACATAGGAGTAACTGGAGCCTCAGAGGAGATGACAGAATAGGGAACAAGAGATATTAAAAAGGATAATGGCTGAGAATTTTCTAAAATTAATGAAAGACAACAAACAACAGATACAAGAATCCCAAAGAACCCCAAGAAGAATTTTAAAAATACATGTACCTAGATATACTATAATTAAACTGTTATAAACAAAAGATAAAAAGAAAATATTAAAGGCAGACAGAAGTGGGAGGTAGGGGAAATTTGAATACAGAGCAACAGTAGTAATTGGAGCTGACTTCTTGGGAACTATGGGCTTCCCTTTGTGACTCAGCTGGTAAAGAATCCGCCTGCAATGCGGGAGACCCAGGTTCAATCCCTGGGTTGGGAAGATTCCCTGGAGAAGGGAAAGGCTACCCTCTTCAGTATTCTGGCCTGGAGAATTCCATGGACTGTGAGTCACAAAGAGTCTGACATGACTGAGCAACTTTCACTTTCACTTTTCTTGGGAACTATGCAAGCCAAAAGATAAGATATATGTACATATGTTTTTTTAATTTCCAAAATAGAAAGTTTTGAAAGAAAGGGAAATTTTTAAAAAGAAGGAAAAATGGGCAGAAGATGTGAGTGTGTCATAGCATGTATCCCACTAGGTTTATTCTAATTTTTTTTTTTTTTTTTTTGCCTCTAACTCCTTCTACAGCCTTTGATTCACAGTGGATTCACAGGTTTCCAAACTGGGGTCATAGAGTGCTGCAGCCACCCTCTCCAGTAATACCAACCCAATAAAGCCTACCAGTGCCAAAGCTCTCTTCTCCACACAGAGAGCACCGGCCAGAGTCCATCAGATTTGAGAAGAATCTCCATCCAGCTGGGGTCTCATACACAGGCACCTTCATTGATTTGGCCACTCTGAAAAACAGAATTTAAGGCAACAATCAATCCATATTTCTCCTTTCTTTTTTTTTTCGCAGCACATAAGCAAGTCTTTAAGATTTGTTTATGCCATAAACTAGATTTTAGAACACCCTGAACAATGTGGACAGTTTTCAAGATGTGAAGCCGTAGGTGAAAGTTTATGGATAGCATATTCTCACATTTATGTTTCCCTTCTATATATATTCCTTAACCTTTGTGGTAAGATCCAACTTGGGATCTGAGAATCTAAATTAAGGTGGTATTTGGGTGCAAACATTTTGGAATACTGTTTGCCATTATCTACTGAAGATGAATATGAGGAGGGCATGGCAACCCACTCCAGTATTCTTCCCTGGAGAATCCCAAGGACAGAGGATCCTGGCAGGCTATAGTCCATAGGATTGCACAGTCAGATATGACTGAAGTGACTTAGCATGCACATACTAAAGATGAATATATACACATCCCATGAACCAGCAATTCAACTCCTAGAAAATAGTAGACACTGTGGTTCACTGCTTAGCTTTACCCGCCCCCCTCCCCCGCCCCCACACACACACTTTGGTGGTTTAGTTACTAAATTATGTCTGACTCTTGCAAACCCATGGACTGTAGCCCACCAGGTTCCTCTGTCCATGGGATTTCCCGGGCAAGATTACTCAAGTGGGTTGCCATCTCCTTCTTCTCCAGGGGATCTTCCTGACCCCTGGGTTTCCTGCACTGCAGGCAGATTCTTTACCAACTGAGCCAATAGAACTGGAACAGTCTTTCTATGAGCTGTTCTCTTATTCTCAGAATATTCCAAGAAAAATATATAATCATGCTTACATCCTGGTAGGAATAGTGAAATAAATCCTCCCCAAACTGGAGAGAAAAAGTTTTCAAAGCCATTAATTTCACGGTCAGAAGTTCAACAAAGGAGAAATCATTCACACAGAAGCTTTCAAGGGCAGTTCACAGTGAAGGCTGGCTCAAAATTAATTTAGCTAAAATGAATGTATATGACCATAAAATAGAATGCAACATGGGGCAGAGGTGAGGGTAACAGAAAGGCTAGAGGGTGTGAGATAGATATTCTCTGGTTAAAACTTTCTTGTTGGTTCAAAGCCAAGTTGGCAGAACTTAAGGGAGGAGAAAGGATTTCCCCAACTCCACCCTTTTCAGTTAATCACTCTTAGGAGGTCATTAGGCTAAAGGCTGAGGCTGGATTTTAAAGGACTGGATACTTTTATAATTATGAGCCACAGTTGCAGTTATGCAAGCTAAGATAACAATATGGGTAATTAAATTCCGGGATCCCAAGCATGAGTTGATTGTGTCCTAAAGTCAGAAAGGAATTCCCCTCCCTTCTCCTTCTACTGAACTTGGGATCCATCCCAAACATAGCATTCAGCAGATACCAGGCTGACTGGAGGAGCCTGGCCTCTTTTTGGCAGGAGGTCCCGGTGGAGTGTCTGAAACTCTCTGGTACAAAAGCTAAAACTGAAGCTGCTCATGCTGAGGGTCTGCTCCCCTCTTCTTGACTCCCACCATCACATGCTGGAGACAAATAAACCTCACTTTCTAGGAAAGACCAGAAGGAAAAGAAAGAAAGTGAATCTGGGTCAAAATTTCCCTAAAACTGGGAGTGAGCTCTCATAGCAAAAAAAGGAAAACACTGGAAAACAAAGAAACATGGTAGATACAGGCTCCTCATTGTGGATTTCAAAACCTCTCAAAATGTGGCTTCAGGTTGGAAATAGCCTCAGTCTGCCTTTCCAATACTTTCTCTCATGACCCCTCCCACATGTTCCTTTACAAAAGCTGAACTCCTCTTTTTTCTTTTATTTTTGGCGGGTGGGGGTCACCACACAGCATGCGGGATCTTAGTTCCCCAACCAGGGATCAAACTGGAGCCCCTGCTATGGAAGCACAGAGTCTTAATCACTGGATCAACAGGGAAGTCCCAATCATTTCTTATTTTTCAAATATGCTGTTGCATTTTTGTTGTTGATTTCCGAGTCCTTCTTCCTGCTTTTCATGTTGCATGGATTAATCTTCCTTTCCAGTCTCTCAGAATACTTCACGTTGCTTCAAAACCTATCTAAAATGTCCCACCATCATGAATCTTGTGGCAAAGATTGCTAGTGGCCAATAAATGCATCTTTTCCTGGACACACAGCTGAACTACATTTCTTAGCCTCCCATGAGGTTTGCTGTGGCCATGTAGAGTTCTAGCCAGTGGAACTCTAGTGGAGATAATGCATACTCTTTTCAGATATGGCTATTAAAGCTTCTCATCCTGCCTGTTCCTTCCCCTTCTGCCAGTTTAACGTGGACAAGCCCCACAATCCTAGAAGCCACATGTTAAAGATGGTGGGCCTACAAGTTGGAAGGATCTGAATCTCTGAATCACCATTTGGAGTAGAATTAATCACCAATAAGGAACACTTGTTTTTAACTTTTAATGACTGAGAAAAAAACCTTTTGCTGTGTTTGACCCATTGTACATTTTGGGATTAGTTTTATAACAGCAGCTCTATCATCATAACAATACAATTTGTTTTTCATTGCCATAATCAACCCAAAGGAGCCCTTCCTGCCTTAGGCTTCCTCTCTGGATACGGGGTCTTTGTGTTTACATGGTCATTGTATATGGTTTTACCTCCTTAACACTTTCCCTCCACACACACAACCACCACCACCAATGTGTTAGTTCTTTGAGGGCATAAGCTGCATCTTATGTACCTTTATTGAGTTAGACAAGGCTGCGGCCCATGTGATCAGATTGGCTAGTTTTCTGAGATTATGGTTTCAGTGCGTCTGCCCTCTGATGCCCTCTCACAACGCCGTGTAGGGCCACCCAAGACGGTCATGGTGGAGAGGTCTGACAGAATGTGGTCCACTGGAGAAGGGAATGGCAAACCACTTCAGTATTCTTGCCTTGAGAACCCCATGAACAGTATGAAAAGGCAAAAAGATAGGACTACCCAGGTCGGTAGGTACCCAATATGCTAATGGAGATCAGTGGAGAAATAACTCCAGAAAAAATGAAGGGATGGAGCCAAAGCAAAAACAATACCCAGTTGTGGATGTGACTGGTGACAGAAGCAAGGTCCGATGCTGAGAAGAGCAATATTGCATAGGAACCTGGAATGTTAGGTCCATGAATCAAGGCAAATTGGAAGTGGTCAAACAGGAGATGGCAAGAATGAATGTCAACATTCTAGGAATCAGCAAACTAAGATGGACAGGAATGGGTGAATTTAACTCAGATGACCATTATATCTACTACTGTGGGCAGGAATCCCTTAGAAGAAATGGCGTAGCCATCATGGTCAACAAAAGAGTCCAAAATGCAGTACTTGGATGCAATCTCAAAAATGACACAATGATCTCTCTTCGTTTCCAAGGCAAACCATTCAATATCATGGTAATCCAAGCCTATGCCGCAGCAGTAATGCTGAAGAAGCTGAAGTTGAACAGTTCTATGAAGACCTACAAGATCTTTAAGAGCTAACACCCAAAAAAGATGTCCTTCTCATTACAGGGGACTGGAATGCAAAGGTAGGAAGACTCTTGAGAGTCCCTTGGACTGCAAGGAGATCCAACCAGTCCATCCTAAAGGTGATCAGTCCTGGGTGTTCACCGGAAGGACTGATGTTGAAGGTGAAACTCCAATACTTTGGCCACCTCATGCAAAGAGTTGACTCACTGAAAAAGACCCTAATGCTGGGAAGGATTGGGGTCAGGAGGAGAAGGGGACGACAGAGGATGAGATGGCTGGATGGCATCACCGACTCGATGGACATGGGTTTGAATGGACTCCGGGAGTTGGTGATAGACAGGGAGGCCTGGCGTGCTGCGATTCATGGGGTCGCAAAGAGTCGGACACGACTGAGCGACTGAATTGAGCTGAACTATGTACCTTTATAGTTCTTCAATGTCTAGGATAACAAAGTACCTTGTCAGACTTGCCCTCAATAAATTCTGTATGATTTCAGTTGCCTAGTATCTACTATTTAAGGAATATTGTTGAATAGCAAGGGGGAAAGTATCTCTACTTGATCTTTTCTCATTTTAGGTTCCTTATATTAAGATATAATCAAGTGATTATAAATTAATCATTTTGAGCAAAGGGAATTTCTCCAAGTATTAACCCCTGTGGGTGGGGCTATCAGAACAGGGGCTTCTCTGGTGGCTCAGAAAGTAAAGAATCTGCCTGCGATGCAGGAGACGGGTTCAGTTCCTGGTTTGGGAAGATCCCTTGGAGAAGGGAATGGCTACCCGCTCCAGTATTCTTGCCTGGAGAATCCCATGGACAGAAAAGCCTAGTGGGCTACAGTCCCTGGGGTCACACAGAGTCAGACACGCCTGAGCGACTAAGCAGCACACAGAGCAGCAGTACACAGCTATCAGGATAAGACAAAGGCATTTCTTGAAAGTCAAGACTTTAGAACAGAATTATTGCAGTGAATATATGAGAATCCAAGGTTTGAAGAGCAGAAAGACACATTATCTTATCTTCCCAGTCTCGGTAGTCACCTTACCCTCATGTGCTCAAACAAGGTAACAGATACAAAAGTATCCTGGAAAATCCCTAAAAGCTCACTACATATGCAGGGGCTAGCAGAATCCATTTTTGTGCCTCCCACATCCAGCACAGTGTGTGCCTAGAAAAAAAGAAAGAAAGTGAAGTCGCTCAGTGTGTCAGACTCTGCAACCCCATGGACTATAGCCTACCAGGCTCCTCCATCCATGGGATTTTCCTGGCAATAGTACTGGAGTGGGGTGCCATTTCCTTCTCCAGGGGATCTTCTCGACCCAGGGATTGAACCCTGGTCTCCCTCATTGTAGATAGACGCTTTACCATCTGAGCCACCAGGGAAGTCCTGGTGCGTGCCCATAGTAGGTATTAAAATATCTATTAACCTAATTATACAGTGCTACATCATTGGGTGCAATAATATTTTACTGGAATGTCAGTGGTTATTAATGACTCTCTTACCTTGCTATAGAACAGCCAAATAAACAATGACTAATTATAGCAAATATATGAAGCAGAATCAGCTGTTCCTGGAATTCTACTTTAAGAAAGTTGCAACAGATTTAAAAAGGACAAGATCCAGGTCCCTCTTTTTCTGATTTATCTTCAAACATTGACTTTCTAAAGAGCTTAGCAGACTTCTTGGTTCTATTTTCTGCACACTGAACTCTCAGCCCCTTTTTAAAAAGCTCCCATCTACATAGATCACAAGATACCTGCATTGTGCGTGCGTGCTGCCACTTCGGTCATGTCCGACTCTTTGCCACCCTATGGACTGTAGCCTGCAGGGTTTCTCTACCCGTTGGGTTCTCTAGGCAAGGATACTGGAGTAGGTTGCCATTTCCTTCTCCATCACAGTGTGTATCAGTTATCAAATCATCATGCTGTACACTTAAAATATATTATAGTTTTATCTGTCAATTACACCTCTATGTAGTTAGAAACTTCCCTGACTTTCCCGGTGGCTCAGACAGTAAAGTGTCTGCCTACAATGTGGGAGACCTGGGTTCAATCCCTGGGTTGTGAAGATCTCCTGGAGAAGGAAATGGCAGCCCACCCCAGTACTCTTGCCTGGAAAATCCCACGGACAGAGGAACCTGGTAGGCTACAGTCCACTGGGTAGCAAAGAAGAGTCAGACACGACTGAGCGACTTCACTTTCATTTTTCTATAGTTGGAAAAAAAAATAATCAGAAAAGCTAGTCATTGGTGACAAAGTCAGGATAGAGGTTATCTCTGGGGAGGAGTAGAAGGTAGTAATTGGAACGGGGATCAAGAGAGTTTGAGGAATGGGTTCTGTTTCTTAATCTACAATGGTAGTTACATGGGTGTATTTCTTTATGGAAAGTGCTTGAGCTATGCATCAGTTGTGCCTCATGCATATAAAATACACATTATGCTTCAGTGAAACATTTATTTAGAAGAAAAAGCCCTCTGTAGTACTTATGACTAAGTACATGTTTGAATTAGCATGTTTACATCATCCCAACAAACAAATCACTGGAGATGGAGTTTAATAGCATCTGGATATGGTTGGCTAAGGTCTAGTAGACATGTAACAAAACTGCCGGCAAGTCAGTCTTTCAGTATTTTCACATTGATGAGTTCACTCCCGGATCCCTTCTTTGTTTTTGTTTGTTTGTTTTTGTTTTTTTTTTCATTTATTTTTATTAGTTGGAGGCTAATTACTTTACAATATTGTAGTGGGTTTTGTCATACATTGACATGAATCAGCCATGGAGTTACATGTATTCCCCATCCCGATCCCCCCTCCCACCTCCCTCTCTACCCGATTCCTCTGGGTCTTCCCAGTGTACCAGGCCCGAGCACTTGTCTCATGCATCCCACCTGGGCTGGTGATCTGTTTCACCATAGATAATATACATGTTTCGATGCTGTTCTCTCAAAAACATCCCACCCTCGCCTTCTCCCACAGAGTCCAAAAGTCTGTTCTGTACATCTGTGTCTCTTTTTCTGTTTTGCATATAGGGTTATCATTACCATCTTTCTAAATTCCATATATATGTGTTAGTATGCTGTAATGTTCTTTATCTTTCTGGCTTACTTCACTCTGTATAATGGGCTCCAGTTTCATCCATCTCATTAGAACTGATTCAAATGAATTCTTTATAATGGCTGAGTAATATTCCATGGTGTATATGTACCACAGCTTCCTTATCCATTCATCTGCTGATGGGCATCTAGGTTGCTTCCATGTCCTGGCTATTATAAACAGTGCTGCGATGAACATTGGGGTGCACGTGTCTCTTTCAGATCTGGTTTCCTCAGTGTGTATGCCCAGAAGTGGGATTGCTGGTCATATGGCAGTTCTATTTCCAGTTTTTTAAGAAATCTCCACACTGTTCTCCATAGTGGCTGTACTAGTTTGCATTCCCACCAACAGTGTAAGAGGGTTCCCTTTTCTCCACACCCTCTCCAGCATTTATTGCTTGTAGACTTTTGGATAGCAGCCATCCTGACTGGCGTGTAATGGTACCTCATTGTGGTTTTGATTTGCATTTCTCTGATAATGAGTGATGTTGAGCATCTTTTCATGTGTTTGTTAGCCATCTGTATGTCTTCTTTGGAGAAATGTCTGTTTAGTTCTTTGGCCCATTTTTTGATTGGGTCATTTATTTTTCTGGAATTGAGCTGCAGGAGTTGCTTGTATATTTTTGAGATTAATCCTTTGTCTGTTGCTTCGTTTGCTTTTATTTTCTCCCAATCTGAGGGCTGTCTTTTCACCTTGCTTATAGTTTCTTTGTTGTGCAAAAGCTTTTAAGTTTCATTAGGTCCCATTTGTTTATTTTTGCTTTTATTTCCAATATTCTGGGAGGTGGGTCATAGAGGATCCTGCTGTGATTTATGTCGGAGAGTGTTTTGCCTATGTTCTCCTCTAGGAGTTTTATAGTTTCTGGTCTTACATTTAGATCTTTAATCCATTTTGAGTTTATTCTTGTGTATGGTGTTAGAAAGTGTTCTCGTTTCATTCTTTTACAAGTGGTTGACCAGTTTTCCCAGCACCACTTGTTGAAGAGGTTGTCTTTTTTCCATTGTATATCCTTGCCTCCTTTGTTGAAGATAAGGTGTCCATAGGTTTGTGGATTTATCTCTGGGCTTTCTATTCTGTTCCATTGATCTATATTTCTGTCTTTGTGCCAGTACCATACTGTCCTTCTTTGATATCTGGTACCGCTGGCTGGAACTGCTCTGAGGTAAAAGGCTTAAGTGAGTCTGCAGTTTAAAAGCCTATCTAAGATAGCCTTCTCAGCTCATAAGTAAAAATTAGCCAGAGTTCAGCTAAGCCTTGTTCTCCAATAGCAAATCTCAAAGTCCACTCTTCAACTCATCTTTTGGATGCAGCAACTCATTGTTGTTGCTGTTTAGAGTCACTAAGTGGTGACTGACTCTTGCGACCCCGTGGAGTGTAGCTCTCCGGGCTCCACGGGATTTCCCAGGCAAGAATTCTGGAGTGGGTTGCCATTTCCTTCTCCAGGGAATATTCCTGACTAGGGCTCAAACTTGCATCTCCAGCATTGGCAGGCAGACTCTTTACCATTGAGGCACCAGGGAAGCTCTATAGCAACTCATACTTCTAGGTAAAGTTAAGTATAAAACATGAGGCTGCCATAATAAGATGACCACAAAAGTTTTTCAAACATATATAGATAATATATAATGTATTTTATATGTAAATATATATAACATATTATAAATATATATATAATATAAATGTGTACATTTATACATAAATTTTATATATTTCTGTTATACAGAGTAAAGTCAGACAGAAAAACAAATATAGTATATTAATGTGTGTGTGTATATATATGTATATAAAATCTAGAAAAGCAGTACTGATGAACCTATTTACAGAGATGAAATGGAGATGCAGATCTAGAGAATGGACTTAGGGACACAGCAGGAGAAGGAGAGCTAGGACAAATTGAGAAAGTAGCATTGACACATATACACTATCATGTGTAAAACAGATAATTAGCGGGAAGCTGCTGTATAACACGGGAGTCCAGCCTGGCACTCCGTGATGACCTAGAGGCGTGGGAGAGGGCAGTCACAGAGCTTCAAGAGGGAAGGGATATATATATATAACTAATTTGCATTGATGTATGCTAGAGACCATCACAACACTGTAAAGAAATGATCCTCCAATTTAAAAATTTATATATTCATATATTATATATCTTTATTATATTATTCAAATTGTATATATTTATATAATATGTATTATATATTAAATATTAGATATAATGATATATATTATATAAATATATAAAACTTTAGCAGACAGCTGCCTGTTCCTGGGACCTGTGGTATCTCAGCCTAGACTGAATCATAAAACTCACATATTAAATAACAGCTCCCTTGCCTGCCTTATCAAGGAGGTCATAAGGATCCAATGAGATAGTATATAAAGATAAGAAAGTGCTCTAACAACTGCAAAATGTCCTGCAGTGTTCTGTTGTTATTGTTCTGAGTACTGAGCCTTTCACTTAATCCAAAGGGAAATAAACATATCATTTAAAGAATATTTATAATAAAAAACAAAATATAACAGGATGTCTCATGCTTCCTATAAAAATCTAGATTTGGGGCAACTGTAAAACAAAGGTGGACCTTAAACCCAGTTGCCTTGGCTGCTTTATCTAAAAGCTATGGCACTTTCCTTTTACGTAGGTGTTACAAAAGAAAATAGGATCCTTTCCAATTTGATTTTTAATTTTGTTAGGAAACATAAGGCATTCATACTTCTGAGAATTTTTATTAAAAGAAAAAAAATTGGCTTTGGGAAAGTGACCAAAGATCCAAGAGAAAAATATGTAAAACTGAAAGAATCACGGGTTTACTCTCATAAGCTAGAATTAATCTGGAGCTTTATGTCTGGAATCAACAAGTTTCTATGTTTACCATCTTGATGCTTCAGCACTTTGATGTAAACTGCTCCTGGTTCTAATTTTATTTTCAAAGAAGAAAAACTGTTGAGGGACTAGGGCTGGCAAATTTTAAGCCCGAAGTGTTCCAGTTAAGCTGAGAGATAAAGAGACGACTGTCAGCTGTCCTTCAGATTCCCATGAGATTGCTCCCTGAAGAGCAAAAAGTGAATCATCTTCTTGTCTTTCTGTTTTGCTTTAAATTTTAAAGTATGCTGACACTTCATTGAAGCTTTTTAAAAAGCCTATATACCCTTGGAAGATTTAGAATCAATTACACTTATAAAAGTAGTAAATACGAAATGATGTATCAGCTCTAACCCAGGAGATAAAATATCTCACTACACAAAGCTTTTCTTTCTTTCTGTGCTTCCACTTCTGGATTCAATTAGCATCTTTTCCTGGATGGTATTAAAAAATCTTATTGATCCTAAGTCATAAAACAGGAGAGATGGGGCATCTGAGCATGGAACAGCAAATAAACATACAGCAGCTGTAAATGCATACTCATTTTAAAGGAAGAACAAAGCCCAGAGAAAACAAGTCTTTGTATAATACTGCATCACTGTTCAATGGGTAATACCATAAGCAGAGGTAAATAGTGAAATATCAGGGCATTATCAGTTTTCTCAAAGATCTGTGGCTTAATGTATGACCCAGCTTGCTGTTTCCTGGGAAGCCAGGTCAAGTCAACAGGCAGTCATCCCTAAATGGACTCTGAGAAAATGAGTATTTATCAAGGGACACAAAAGCAGTCACCCCAACTGAAAGGTACCATATATTCAAGACTGCACTTACTCTTCCAGGATGCTCATCCTTACTCAGGACCGGGTTTAATGTCTTTAAGTATAAAGAAAGCTCATGCCTCATTAACATATCTTTTTAAAAAAAAAATTTGATCTAATAAAACATAGTTATAAGGGGAAAAACTACTGAAAGAGTTGATGCTCTTTTGTGGGAAATGATGTTCTCAGCACAAGGCAAAGCTGAGCAGACAGGAAAGGCAGGCAGACACACACTGCTGTGGAATTAAGTCTAAATACATCTGCATGGATGACAGAATGGACTCTGAATTCTGATTGCCTGAGTCCCCACCCAGATACTCTTCTTCTAGGCTGGTGGGCCAAGTTACTTAGACTCTTTCACATGTGAGATGGAATAACAGTGGATTTCCTTATACGGGGAGGACTAAATGGGGTGATCCTTGGGAAGCCCCAGATACCCAAAGCAGTGACGGACAGCAGCAGCAGCTGACAGCATTGTTACCTCTCCAGTGGCTGTTTCCTGCATCTCCCTCTGGCCAGAGCAAACTGAGATGACAGAGCCTCCTGGGAGCACCACGCAGCTCCAGCCGCTGGCACACACAGCTCACACAGACCGGGGTGCTCTTTGTCAGTTACAGTCCCAACAGGAATAGATAACACGCTCACACGGAGTAGTGTGAGGAGAGTTTAACACAGGAGCTGTTTACGCAGGTGTGGGCGCTGGAGAAGGGGCACACGATGGACAGCACAGTACCCCCAGGCAAGTAACACTGGGTGAGCACTGCCTCAGCCCCAGGCTCACTCCTTGAACCCGAGACAGAGCTGGGTGGAGAGGGCTGCCTGGCAGGGGCCGTGACCTTCAGGAGGGGCATGCTGCCAGCCCACGGAAACGCAATACGGAGAGGAATCAGTTCCTGACCGCACTCTCCTCTGTCTATCTGCTATCTGCAGTGCTCCCAATTCTCCAAACCCAACTGAAGTCAGGAGGGGAGACAGTCCACAGAGGTCAGCCTCTGGGACAGAGTATAGGGAAAGAGCGGGGAGGGAGCCTGGGGCAAATGGAAGACACCAGCACTCTTCACCCGGCCCCCCCGATCCAGGCTACTCTGACTGCCCACGTTAACTGTCCAGTCCCTTCTTTGTGCCACCAGAGCACCTCCGCACCAGTGACACAGTCAGCCAGGGTGCTGAATTAGATGTTGGGACGGCTGACCCCCTCTAATCTGTGAGCCTCTGGAGGGCAAGGGCATTGACTGGTATAGAGCAAGTACTTAATGACATTTGCTAATTCTATGCAAGTATCATAGGGTCTATCAGAACCCAGACTTCTCCTACATGGGTACCAATGTCACTTAGATTTCAAAACTAAGTATTTCAAATACCAGAGGGAGGAAGTACATGAGACCACTGAAAGCTCAGGATAAAACTAAGTTATGGTAGATGAACTTCCAAATGGAATTAGATACAAAGAGTTGGCTAAAAAGATGGATAACCTTGCTTCTACATAACTGTATGTTAGTTTACCAAGTCCAGTGCTGTAATAAGCTTACTGTGAAAAGGTAGCAGATTATGGTAAAAGTAGTCTCTCTTTACCTTGCTGGGATTTCTCAGAAGTAAATGCTTACTTCACTGTAAAACTTTAAAGAGTGGGAGGGTGCATATTTCTCGTGTGTATAAGTAGCACCTCATGGGACTGATGTTTCATGCAACACATACTGGAAAACACTGGTTAAGATAAACCAAATATATCCTTTATTGACTATGGCAGGGGAGTGCCTCAAAGGACTTTACTCCCACTGAACAGTTTTGAAAACCAAGGGAGAAGAAATATGTCAAATAGCCTTGAGTCACAGCAAGGATTCTCAGGAAGAGGGCTTTCCCAAAGAGTTTTGAGAGATGAGTTAACTGGAAGGGCATCCCTGAGAGGCACATACCCTTCTACCAGGCCCCAGACTGCAGGAAGCTCTGGGCTCAGTAGAGAGAGGCAGCCTAGGGTCACAGCTAGTGGGGGTGATGGATGGCAGGGCTTTTCACTGTCTAAGTCTGGTCCTGGGACGCAGTAGGGGAAGAAGAAAGAGATGGGGAAAGCAGCTGTTTGCATTCAGGGTGACCCTGCAGTGGGATAGACTCTCTCTTGAGGGCCTAATGGTCTCTGGGGAATGGGAACCAAAATAGGTTGGTGAGAACACACAGTTCCTGTAATTAATTGAAGAAGCAGAGTCTCCACAGGGAATCAGAAAGCCGCTCAACTGTTCTGTCCCCCTTCTCAGAGACTGAGGCACAGATCCCCTGTGTGGATTTATTCTGTGTTTCAGGCTGATGCTGCCTCGGCCTAATTGGGGGCCCACAGAGAAGGGACAGGGTCAGGAGAGGACATGATGGCTTCTGGGTATTGAAAGCCACTGTGGGAGAGCAGTCTTGTGTGAGAGGAACAACCCTCTTCAGGCCGAGATCCCACTTCCTACAGTGAAGGGCTGATACAGACGAGCAGTAGGAGCACCGCCCTCTCTGTCAGCCCAGGGCTGCAGCCCAAGCAGTGCCCTTGGCTGCTGCTGCTACTAAGTCGCTTCAGCCGTGTCTGACTCTGTGCGACCCCAAAGACGGCAACCCACCAGGCTCCTCCGTCCCTGGGATTCTCCAGGCAAGAATACTGAAGTGGGCTGTCATTTCCTTCTCCAATGCATGCATGCACGCTGGCCCTTGGCTAGAGCTACTATAATGTCTTTGAGACTCCAATAATTTTCAGCTTTCAAAAGGTATTGTAGCACACTGCTTTTCTTAGAAGAGAGAACTTTAATGCCACCTGCAGAAACACCATCATAGTGAATATTTAAATGTAAGTGTTCTCAGTGTGAACATTACCCGCTTGGAATGTATGGGCCTTACACAGTGCACAGCCTGTGCAACTGGATGCAGCAGCTCTCCATCAGCTTCACCTGGATGCAGCCAGGGTAGAAGCTTCGCCCTCAAGTCCCTTAAACACGCGCCTGGAGTAGCAGAGGAACCCTCCCCAGTGGTCACTTAGCTGAGGGTGAACCCTAAAGCCTTTCACAGTCTTTGGATTGTTGAAGACACAGCTTTAAATGGCACATTTTCTTATCCTTGACCAATGGCATTCAGAAGTAGTTATGCCATGAGTGTGCAAGTGTGGGTAAGGCCTCAACCCATATCATACTGACCATATTAAAAAATGTCCACATCTCACATAAAAATTGACTTTTTGTTTCAAAAGAATCTTGAAAGGATTTTTATAATTTTGTTTTTAAAATGATGCTACAAGTCACTCATTTAATTAACTATTGACAAGATTTCTCATCTATTATGCACACTTGGGAATTCTTTCAAAATGAGAACATATACACTACAGATTATTCCCAAGTGTTGATTATTTGGATACTAAATTTAATAACAGAGTGACAAGATCTTACATTTTTTACATTAAACTAGGCAGTTAATTATGTTGATATTGCAGTTTTCTTCATTTTGGAGTTAATATAGTTGACTCTTGAACAATGTAGGAGTTAGGGCCACCTACCATGCACAATTGAAAATCCATGTATAACTTTCCAGTCATCCCTCAGTATCCATGGTTCTGCATCCACAGATTCAACCAACATCAGATCATGTGTTATTGTAGTAGGTATTTAGTGACAGAAATCTGTGTATAAGTGGGCTTGTGCAGTTCAAACTCATGTTACTCAAGGGTTAACCATAATTGTTTTCAGGTCTCTACTTTTAAGTTCATGAATATCAAAGGCCCTAGGCAAAAAGCCAAGAATGCCAAGGAGGAATAAAATGACCCAAGTGCATGTGGGCATGTGTGTGTATGTGTGTGCTTGTGTGTGTGTGTGTGTGTGTGTGTGTGAACATGTGTGTGGGGATGGGCATGTGTATGCATGTCATATGGGTGTATGCATGTGTATTGTGTGGATGAGTGTGTGGGTGCTGGGGGCAAGGCAAGGTGATATAACTGTTGACAGAACCTTAGGTAGTTTCTCGTACAATAAGATTTTACGGAGAGTGCTTCATCTTCTCCTTCACTTCATCCCTACCACATTCTGCGTATACTATCCTTATTTTCAGCAGGTCTCACAAATTTACTTCTTAACATTCCATCCCAGAATTCTCTCAACCAACTCCCGCTTTCTCTGCCAATATCCAATGCAGTTAAGAATGCCCATCTGGAAAGCCAGATATGGATGAAATGCAAGCCCAGTGCACTAACCTGGCACTAGACTGCTGACTGAGTTTCTTGGAAAATTTCAAGGCAGTGCTCCAAGGGTCAGAAAAATACATCATCATTCAGTTGTAACAGACATTCTAGCTGATGAAATATGACCACTGGGGTTTTATCCCCTCGTGAAACCAAACATGCATATTCAGCCCAAAGAGAAGTGGCAAAATGACTTCATACGATGTGAACTTTTATATATTTAGAGTACAATGACCCTGGACTTAAGAGTACAAATACCCCTATGGGGCACCTAGATAGTGTTTTTTAAAGGCCTCACCTAGCACACAGCTTGGAAAAGTTTTCCTCTTCTTTTGTCTAGCTGGTGGCACTTAATCACTCAGCTTCACAGAATAGGTCAGTGCTTCCTTCCCACACTTTCCTGATAATAACCATCATCTGTACTTAGTGAACATACAAATTGCTAGGCCTCTCCAAGAAGATCTTGAATTAGTAGGTCTTGGTGTTTATACCTCTAACAAGTAGTATTTCTTATCTCTAGAAGATTCTAGGAATCTTATTCTAGAAGGTTTATAAAAAGCTGTGAGTTAAGACAAACTATCAATATATGCAAATGGTAGTGATGAACTAAGCTGTGCAACTAGATATATAAGTTAATTATATATTTTTATAGACTTTGGACAAGATAAAAACCTTTATTTACAACTAGGGTATTCCTTTAAAGATAAATACAGTAAAGTATTTGGATAAAATATGATAAATATATATGATATATATATACATGTGTATGTGTATTCAAAATATTAATAAATTTTATGTACATATTGCACAATGTTTAAGAAGTCCTCAGAGAATATTAATTACTCAGATTGATACTGAGCCTAGATGTGAGTGTATCTTGTGAAGACACGGAAGATGGCAATCACACTTCGGAAGGCTGAGATGCAGCTCTCATCTCACCATTGCACCACCTGCAAATGTGAGAAGGACAACGAGCCCCTGACCTTCAAGTATTGCTCTGTCTTTGAAAACCTGACAAGCCTGGGTTCAAAGCACAGCTCTTACACTTTTAATCCTGTGAACCTCATACGCCATTTATCCTCTCTTATTTGGGGTTTATACCCAAGAAACTGGTATAACAGCAATACCTTCTACTTAGAGGAATGGGTTTACTTTCCCGCTCACTTTTCCTATAGTACTCTAGGGAGACTGGGCAGCAGCATGGAACAAGCTTGGGCTTCTTGGATCAACCAACCTGGGTTCAAATCCTGAATCCATCTCTCATCTTTCAGTAACTTATTTTGCTAAGTCGCTGGATTTCTGTGAGTCTCGGTGTCCTCAAAGGAAGAGATGACACACAGTAAGCATGCCAGAAAAGCAGCATGATTTAACAGGCAGAAATCCTCATCCTTGCTGGGATAAGTGGGTCTTTTGAAGGCTTCCAAGAAAAGAGACTCACCCGGTAGTGATAGCCTGAAAGGAAATGGGGCTGCCAGAGGGGTCTGAGTCTGAGAGATGGTATGTCAAATCAGGACCTACCACCACCCTGCTTCTCCCCACTGTGGACCGGCACGGTGTTTCCTGGGGAGGTGTGGCGTGGGGACTGAAAAGGCTATGACCGGGGGGTCCCAGGGCACTCATAGCTGAGCTCTGCCTTGAAGGAAAGAGCCTGTCCCCCCTTGAAGAAATACTCTCCAATTTTACCTTCCAATGACTCCAAATACTTGCAATTTCCAGGTAAACCACACTTCCTGTCCCCCAGGACTCAGGGATACATCTTCCCTCACTTCAGCTAGCCAATTCTTAAATGTCCTTTAAGTCTCAGCTTCTGCAAAGAACCTCCAGACCCACAGAGGTACCTTAAAGTGACAAGATCACCCCACCACAAGTGTCTCTTCTGCTCTCCCATAGCTTTGTGCAAAACATCGTTGTCCTGGTCCATCTCCTCCAACACCTTCAGGAGGATCAGGGTTGTGTCTTTCTCTAAAGACCAACTCTTGAATAGGGCCAGGTACTAACAGGTGCTTGAGGGATATTGATGATTGAAAAACAACCTCTGAGCTACATTTTAACAGGGCCAGGAAAGATTATCAGAAACTCAGAGGTGGCGAGATTATAACTCCCAAGCTTTACCTGCTTGAGAACTGCTGCAGGGAGCAACAGGTGCTCCTGATGGGAGTGGGCTATAAATGTGAACAGGAAAGTAGTTTGAGAACCTCTGACCTAACTTGAGAAGAGAAGGGAGGCTTCTTAATGAAATTGGCAGGGGGCTCTGGGGTGCTGGATAGAACCCTCTGGATGGGACCAGGGCTCTGCACTGAAGGGACGTCCTATGCAGGTTTCCCTAAGTGCACCCTCCAATGGCCCCTTGGCTTGGGTGAACTTGGTTGCCCTGGCAGCACGGCTGATGCTGAACCAGGGTTTGCAGGAGACCCACAGTCGTGTTTCTGTCCTTTTGACTTATCCTGAAGGACTTTGTTTCCTGGGAAATGTAGCTCAAACAGGTAGAATTCAAAGAAGGAAGTGAGTATAGGATTAACTGTAACCAGAAGAGAAGATCTGTGTGCCTACAAGTAGAAAGAAGCGTCCCCTCCTCTTAAGGCTTCTCTTTCCCTCCTCTCTCCCCAGACTTAGCTGTCTCTCTCCCTTTGACTTCTAACCTAGAACTGACATCAGTGCTGTTTCCTCTCCCCTTGTGTGGTGCTATGGCTCCAGGAGTGGAGTGTCTCCTCTTGGGGAAGGGAGTTACGGAGACAGTGGGACCGAGTGAACGTTTAGTGAGCACTGCCCTCGTATCAGGCACTCGCTGCTTCCCTGTGGTTATGCCCTGACTCTTGCCAGCAGTCCCAGGAAGGAAGTATCACCATCCTCCTCGTAGTGCTCTCTTCCTTACTGCCTCTCCCAGAGAAAGTGCCCCAGCGCAGAGGCTCTGTGGCACAGGTGATCTGAGCTGACTGGACCTAACACCAGGTACATGGAGCCACACTGGACCAGAGACAGCAGAAGCGTCTCCACTTCACTTACCATTGGCAGTTCTGAGGGCAGTAAAGCCCTCAGAACTGCAGCTTATTTCCATGAAATCTCTAGTAGGTCTGCAATCAACCCTTTCTCTGTCCTGGCTCTTGGCAACCAAAACGTGTGGATGTAAATGACTATTATCACCAGACTACAGACCACAAAACCGAGGTACCAAGAGATTTAAGTCGTTTGTCCAATGCGTAACTGATAAGTGGCTGGGTGGGGATGCAGGCCCTGACCTGCCTGATTCCAGAACCTATTTTCTGTACAACAACTGTGCCAAGACATTCTTCAGGGCTGCTAAGAATACTTTTGGATGTGTTTTGCATTTTTAAAAAAATGTTTGTAAAAAGAGTGCTGGATCAGAGCAGTGGGAGCTATAGGAAATCCTGGCTGCAAAGAGCAGAACTACAGCTCTCTCCAGGCAACCACAGTAATGATAAGAAGAGCTAAGAGGTATTAAGCATTTACTATGCACCAGGCATTGTGCTAAACACTGTAAACTGGATTTTACCACACTTAGATGCCCAATGTTTAGATAAAGACATTGGGCCTCAGAGAGGTTATGTAACACGTCCAAGGTCTCAGAGTTAGGAAGAGGAAGCTCTGGGGTTCAAGGCCAGCCTCCCTGAACTTGAGATCTCATGCGGTACAGAGACAAATGCTACAGTGCAGACAAGACTCATCTGAAACCTAAAGGAAGCCGTGGTCTCCTTGCTGCAGCCGTCATAATAATTCATAACGAGGAGCAGGGTGGGGAGTGCCCAGATGAGTATGGGTGTATACGTTGCGATGTTCTCACTGCAAGTCAGAAGGCCACGTTGTGAGATAGGCTTTTAATAAAAGTGAAGAGGCTGACAGCACCAGGCAGTGAGCGTGGGCCTCTGAGGTTTTCCTCCACTGAGCTCGGCGCCAGCACTGCCCTGTGATTCACGCTTTCAAGTGACACAGAGCCTGCAGGCAGCAGCCCTGCAGTAAGAGGAAAATGGATGGACTGCCTGGGGGTGTTTTGCCGGCACACACCACGTTCCCTTAAAAGGCCCTGAGTGCACATACAGTTCTGACATGAGGGCAGGACCACATAACGTGGGGCCTCTCTTTCCCTTATATGGTCAAGTACGACAATGGCACCCTCCCTCCTAATTTATGAAGCGCGCGAGTGGAGGAATGTCGATCAGGAGACATGGGGATGTTTCACCAGAGAGAAGATATAAAGCTCATCTCCCTGGCAAAGGACTTCCAAGACCAAGTGGATCAGAATGCATACTTGCTGAGGTTTCTTTCTTTTTTTTTTTTTAACTCTGAAGAATAAACATTTCTGTTCCTCTCAAATATCAACATTTCTTAAAGCCAAAGAATATGCTGAGCTCCCCCAAGTATCAGAGAAAAAGAAAAATAAAGCAAGAATTAAAATTTGTAGAATTTCTTCATATATCTATCCCTCCAGCTCTAGCCTTTGTTTCTCCATTCAGTACACACAAAGATACACACACACAGAGTATATATACAACCATTCAAGCATCTGAAAAGAAAGGACCATTTCATTTGAAGTATAACAGATAAACAGGATAAAGTCCTATTTAGGAACAGTCAGCTACAAATACTAAGAGTTCTTATCTATAAACGGTTTTAGTCATGTTGTTAGAAGCTATAGACCAAGTTTTCCCATCCAAACTTGCTCCTAAGAGAGGAATCAATAAAGACAAGAGGGTGTATCAAATGGGAATGCATAGGAAAGTGCTTTGTACATCATAAATCATATGATATCCACAGTTAACTCAAACACTTGTTAGTGTCCTCCTAGTAATATAATTTTCAAGTGACCACTACTTTGTGTATTATATAATATACAAGTAGGTTTCCTGGCTATAACCAAGTATAAGCTATATTGCTATTTAAACTACTTTCACCTTGACTATACTTTACTTTTATTTGGTCAGGACTCTGAATCTATTCGTAGCATAGGCTGGTCCAAATAACAAAATTCTATCATGCTTCAAAAAGCCAAGGAACCCTGGGGTGTCCATTATAGGTTTTAATGGCACGTTGTACTGGGCAATCCACTCCAGTATTCCTGCCTGGAGAATCCCATGGACAGAGGATTCTGGTGGGCTACGGTCCACAGGGTCGCAAAGAGTCAGACATAACTGAAGCAAATTAGCACACACATACAAGCTAGCAGGCAGAGAAAGAGTCAGGCATTTTATACACATAAAGCATATTCCTTCACCATTTAAAATGATGTCTGCATAGAGCACCTTGAGTGAAATACTCTTAAAAAGCACTTGGGGGATCCTCAGACAGAGGGTGCAGTACAAATTACAAGACTCAAGAAAACAATGGACTGTGATTCCTTCAATATAACTTCCCAAATGAGATGTGTTGAATGTGAAAGTGTAGCCTGGAGTTTCAATTTCTTAAAAGTAGAAATTCAGAAATCAAACTCTGCTGACCCCAAGAACATGTCTTCACTTAAATAGGTATATTTAATAGCCTCATATGATTGGCATGATAAGGGAAGCTCTCAAGTTATTCAGGGCCAACTTTCTTTTAAGCCTTTATCTACCGCACAACTTTATCACACGGCTACATTTGAGGTAGAAAGTGCAAGAGGCGTGAGGAGAAAATGCAGGAACCCTGGGTAGTCGTGTCTCTTATGCCTGAATACTTGAGCGATGGAGCCCCTGGCTACCCTGGTGTTCACTGTCTTCACAGCATCTTCACACTATCTAGGCGGCCTAGGAGGGAGCTTTCAGGGCCATGCCTGTTGCCCTACTTTAAACATTTTAAAATATTTGCAGCTCCAACTGAGGAGGTTTCCTTTTGTTTGACTGAAAACCGAACAGCAAGCATGCAAGTCTGGAGGCTTGATCACCTGCATCAGAACTACCTGACCATTTCATTTAAAATGTAGACCCCTGGGCTCTACTCAGCATGACTGAATCTGAATTTCTGTCTATACGGCTTTGGAATCTGTATTTTAATAAGAATGTCTCTACCCAACCAAGCCCCACGACTCCTATGCATGCAAACATTTAAGAATCATCAGGTGACGCAGTGGTAAAGAATCTGCCTGTCAATGTTGAAGACACAGATGACGTGGGTTCGACCTCTGGGTCAAGAAGATTCCCTGGAGTAGGAAATGGCAAGCTGCTCCAGTATTCTTGCCTGGAAAATTTCATGGAGAGAGGAGCCTGGCAGGCTACAGTCCATGGGGCCACAAAGAATAGAACACAACTGAGTGACAATACACACGCTGTAAGCACTCAGAACACTCTGTTGAATTTAAGTTTTATGCGCAGCTTAGGTATACAATCATGACCCTGACCCCAAGGTACACTTCTCTTAAGATCTGTATCAAAAAGGGGTTTTAGGGAACAGCTAATTCAGCCTCTTCATTCTGTAAATAAGGAAAGCAGAGGTCCAGGAAGAGTGACTGACTCGCTGTGGCATTCTACTGCACCTTTTAGCAGTGTACTTTGCGAGTTCTGCTCTTGGTCCAGTTCATAGAACACTGCTTGTTCTGCTATTCAGTTCAGTTCAGTCAGTCAGTCATGTCTGACTGTTTTTGACCCCATGGACTGCAGTACGCCAGGCTTCCCTGTCCATCACCAACTCCTGGAGCTTACTCAAACTCATGCCCATAAAGTCGGTGATGCCATCTAACCATCTCATCCTCTGTTGTCCCCTTCTCCTCCCGCCTTCAATCTTTCCCAGCATCAGGGTCTTTTCCAATGAGTCAGTTCTTCACATCAGGTGGCCAAAGTATTGGAGTATCAGCTTCAGCATCAGTCCTTCCAATGAATATTCAGGACTGATTTCCTTTAGGATTAATTGGTTGGATATCCTTGCAGTCCAAGGGACTCTCAAGAGTCTTCTCCAACACCACAGTTCAAAACCATCAATTCTTCAGTCTCAGCTTTCTCTATAGTCTAACTTTCTCATCCATACATGACTACCAGAAAAACCATAGCTTTGACTAGACAGACCTTTGTTGGCAAAGTAATGTATCTGCTTTTTAATATGCTGTCTAGGTTGGTCATAGCTTTTCTTCCAAGGAGTGTCTTTTAATTTCATGGCTGCAGTCACCATCTGCAGTGATTTTGGAGCCCAGAAAAAATAAAGTCTAACACTGTTTCCATTGTTTCCCCATCTATTTGCCATGAAATGATGGTACCAGATGCCATGATCTTAGTTTTCTGAATGTTGAGCTTTAAGCCAACTTTTTCACTCTCCCCTTTCACTTTCATCAAGAGGCTCTTTAGCTCTTCTTCACTTTCTGCCATAAGGGTGGTGTCATCTGCATATCTGAGGTTATTGATATTTCTCCCGGCAATCTTGATTCCAGCTTATGCTTCATCTAGTCCAGCATTTCACATGATGTATTCTGCATATAAGTTAAATAAGCAGGGTGACAATATATAGCCTTGATATACTCCTTTCTTGATTTGGAATAGGTCTGTGGTTCCATGTACAGTTCTAACTGTTGCTTCCTGACCTGCATACAGATTTCTCAAGAGGCAGGTCAGAGGGTCTCATGTTCCCATCTCTTTAAAAATTTTCCAGAGTTTGTTGTGATCCACATAGTCAAAGGCTTTAGCATAGTCAATAGAGCAGAAATAGGTGTTTTTCTGGTGCTCACTTGCTTTTTCGATGATCCAGGGGACTTTGGCAATTTGATCTCTGGTTCCTCTGCCGTTTCTAAATTCAGCTTGAACATCTGGAAGTTCACGGATCACGTACTGTTGAAGCCTGGCTTGAGAATTTTGAGCATTACTTTGCTAGCGTGTGAGATGAGTACAATAGTGCAGTAGTTTGAACATTCTTTGGCAATGCTGTTCTTGGGGATTGGAATGAAAACTGACCTTTTCCAGTCCTGTGGCCACTGCTGAGTTTTCCAAATTTGCTGGCATACTGACTGCAGCAATTTCACAGCATCATCTTTTAGGATTTGAAATAGCTCAACTGGAATTCCATCACCTCCACTAGCTTTGTTCATAGTGATGCTTCCTAAGGCCCATTTGACTTCGCATTCCAGGATGTCTGGATCATACCATTGTGGTTATCTGGGTCATGAAGATCTTTTTTATACAGTTCTTCTGTGTATTCTTGCCACCTCTTTTTAATATCTTCTGCTTCTGTTAGGTCCATATCATTTCTGTCCTTTTTTGTGCCCAAATTGCATGAAATATTCCCTTGGTAGCTCTAATTTTCTTGAAGCGATCTCTAGTCTTTCCCATTCTATTATTTTCTTCTATCTTTGCCTTGATCACTGAGGAAGGCTTTTTTATCTCTCCTTGCTATTCTTTGGAACTCTGCATTCAAATGGGTATATCTTTCTTTTTCTCCTTTGCCTTTAGCTTCTCTTCTTTTCTCAGCTATTTGTAAGGCTGCCTCAGAAAACCATTTTGCCTTTTTGCATTTCTTTTTCTTGGGGATGGTCTTGATCACTGTCTCCTGTACAATATCATCAACTTCCATCCATAATTCTTCAGGCACTCTATCAGATCTAATCCCTTGAATATATTTGTCACTTCCACTGCATAATCATAAGGGATTTGATTTAGGTCATACCTGAATGGTCTAGTGGTTTTCCCTACTTTCTTCAATTTAAGTCTGAATTTGGCAATAAGGAGTTCATGATCTGAGCCACAGTCAGCTCCCGGTCTTGTTTTTGCTGACTGTATAGAGCTTCTCCATCTTTGGCTGCAAATAATATAATCAATCTGATTTCAGTATTGACCATCTTGTGATGTCCATGTATAGAGTCTTCTCTTGTGTTGTTGGAAGAGGGTGTTTGCCATGACCAGTGTGTTCTCTTGGCAAAACTCTGTTAGCCTTTGACCTCCTTTGTTTTGTACTCCTAGGCCAAATTTGCCTGCTACTCCAGGTATCTCTTGACTTCCTATTTTTGCATTCCAGTCCCCTATAATGAAAAGGACATCTTTTCTGGGTATTAGTTCTAGAAGGTCTTGTACGTCTTCATAGAACCATTCAACTTCAGCTTCTTCAGCATTATTGGTTGGGGCGACCTGGATTACTGTGATATTGAATGGTTTGCCTTGGAAATGAACAGAGATCATTCTGTCATTTTTGAGGTTGTAGCTCAGTTGGTAAAGAATCTGCTGGCAATGCAGGAGACCTGGGTTTGATTCCTGGGTTGGGAAGATCCCCTGAAGAAAGAACCCACTCCAGTATTCTTGCCTAGAGAATCCTCATGGACAAGGGAGGCTGGCAGGCTACAGTCCATGGAGTCGCAAGCGTCGGACATGACTTAGCGACTAACCCACCACCACCACTGCATTTCAAACTCTTTTGTTTACTCTGATGGCTACTCCGTTTCTTCTAAGGGATTCTTGCCCACAGTAGTAGATATAATGGTCATCTGAGTTAAATTCACCCATTCCAGTCCATTTTAGTTCACTGATTCCTAAAATGTTGATGTTGATGTTCACTCTTGCCATCTCGTTTGACCACTTTCAATTTGCCTTGATTCATGGAACTAACATTCCAGGTTTCTATGCAATATTGCTCTTTACAGCATTGGACTTTACTTCCATCACCAGTCACATCCACAACTGGGTGTTGTTTTTGCTTTGGCTTCATCTCTTCATTCTTTCTGGAGTTATTTCTCCACTGATCTCCCATAGCATATTGGACACCTACCAACCTGGGGAGTTAATCTTTCAGTATCCTATCTTTTTCCCTTTTCATGTTGTTCATGGGGTTCTCAAGGCAAGAATACTGAAGTGATTTGCCATTCCCTTCTCCAGTGGACCTGTGGCTCAGACAGTAAAGCATCTGCCTACAATGCAGGAGACCCGGGTTCAACCCCTGGGTCAGGAAGATCTCCTGGAGAAGGAAACGGCAACCCACTCCAGTATTCTTGCCTGGAAAATCCCATGGACAGAGGAGCCTGGTAGGGCTACAGTCCATGGGGTCACAAAGAGTTGGACACAACTGAGCGACTTCACTTTCCTTTTCCTCTCTCCAGTGGACCACATTTTATCAGAACTGTCCACCATGACCCGTCCATCTTGGGTAGCCCTACACAGCATGGCCCATAGTTTCATTGACTTAGAGAAGGCTATGGTCCATGTGATCAGTTTGGTTAGTTTTCTGTGATTGTGGTTTTCGTTCTGCCTGCCCTCTGATTAATAAGGATAAGAGGCTTACGGAAGCTTCCTGATGGGAGAGACTGACTGGAGGGGAAACTGGGTCTTGTTCTGATGGGTAGGGCCAGGCTCAGTAAATCTTTATCAATTTTCTGTTGATGGTGGGACTGTGTTCCCTCCCTGTTGTTTGACCTGAGGCCAAACTGTGGTGGAGGTAATGAAGACAACTGCGACCTCCTTCAAAAGGTTCCATGCAGGCACTGCCTCACTCAGTGCCCCCAACCCTGCAGCAGGAAACCGCCAACCCACACCTCCACTGGAGACTCCTGGACACTCACGGGCAAGTCTGGGTCAGTCTCTTGTGGGGTCACTGCTCCTCTCTCCTGGGTCCTGGTGCACCAAGGTTCTGTCTGTGCCCTCCAAGACTCTGTTTCCCCAGTCCTGTATAATTTCTGGTGGCTCTATGATGGGGTTAATGGCGACCTCCTCCAAGAGGGCTTATGCCACACCCAGGTCTGCTGCACCCAGAGCCCCTGGCCACTGCTGACCCATTCCTTCGCAGGAGACACTCAAACACAGTTCTGACTCAGTCTCTGTGGGGTCTCTGGGTCCCGGTGCATACAAGATTTGTTTGAGCCCTCTGAGCATTTCTGGAGGGTAAAGGATTTGATTCTAAAGGAGACCTCTGACCTCTGGTTCCTATTATTTTTTAAACCAGCTTTTCCTTTGATTCTGAGAGTTACTCCTTATCCTTCCACTGCATTCCTTTTAAGTAACCTAAAATTGGCCTGTCATTTATATGCCAAGAACTCTACTTGACCCCTGGTTTTCTTAACCCAAAACCATAAACAGGCAAGCATTTGATTCAATCCTACAGAAAGGGAAGTTGGGGTTAAATATCTTTGTTGGAAGCAGAAAGGATACAAGAGTTTGTAGTTGGATGAGTGGGGATGCAATACTGAAAACCCCTGTCTTCATCAATACCCACTACACTACTCTTTCCAGAAAGCCTAGTATTTTGCCTTTGATCCCCAATCACTCCACCCCTAAACTAAAAGGCTTAAGATACTATCTGTGCAGCTGAAAATAGAAATAACCATGAACCCACAACTGCAAAGTGATCCAAATGACTCTTCTAAGTAGTGCACGCAATCTCAAGATTCAGTGCCAAGAAGTCACTGGGCTCACCACATCTGCGCAAGTAGACAAGATTCTCCTCCTTGTCAGTCTGGGTTTTATCTTTAATGTCCTCTCCCCAGGGCAGCACTATGGTCCCTGACATGCAGGACATCTGCGTGCAATTTCCACATAATAAGAGCAAGGCTTGTTATTTTAAAGCCATAAATGCCATTAAGAGGTCTTTCTGCCAAAACCCATATGGCTCTTTTGTTACAAAGTTATACAAATATTTGTGTTTTCCGTTTGACTTGGCAGCAAGGCAAACTTTAAGATTCTTTACTGTTCTTGCTTTGAAATGGCTTCCTGTCTCCTTTTGCAGGTTATGTACTATTTACTGTGATTCTCTAAAACAGAAATCTAAGTAATTAAAGCAGAGCTCTAAAACTCTGTTGTTTAAGAGGCCCATCATTGGGTTGTTGCTCCAGAGAAGTGCTATTCAATCCAGATAGCATTTTAGCACTAAAAGGAAAGATTTTTAAATGCAGTTTTTTAAATTAACCAAAAATAAAGTGGACTTTTTGATGTGTTCTATGAATTTTGATATATGTATAGATTCATGTAACTAGCACCACAATCAGGAGACAAAACCTTTCTATCACCCACAAAAAACACCTTTATACACCGTTCACCTGCTCTGGTCTCTGGTAACCACTGCACTAGTTTCTTTCATTGTCTTTCTGAATACCATATAAATGGATTCACACAGCATGTGGGATTTTGAGTCAGGCTCCTTTTACTCAGCACAATCACCTGAGATTCATCCAAGTTGTTATGTGTACCAGTAGTTTCTTTTTATTGCTAAGTAGTATTCCATTGTATGGATATATTACAGTTTATTTATCCATTCATCTGTTGAAGGATTTGGGGTTATTTCCATTTGGAGGATATTATGAATATAGTTGCTATAAGTATTTGTGTTCAGGTTTTTGTGTGAACCTAAAGTTTCAATTCTCTAGAATAAGTACACAGGCGTAAGATCATAGAGGCATATGATAATAATCTGTTTAACATTATAGGCAAGTGATGAACTGTCTTCCAGAGTAGCCATATCTCCCATTTTGCATTCCCATTAACACTGTATAAGGGCTCCAGATGTGCAACTCATCAGCAGGTGGTATTAGCAGGATTTTTTATTTTAGTCTTTCTAATCATTATGTAGTGGTGTCTCATCCCCATTTTACACTTGATCTTAGCCAAAAGGGCAAAAAGGGATCATCCTGGTTTTAATTTGCATCTTCTTAAGGTTAATAATGTTGAATATCTTTTAATGCGCTTATCTGGCATTCATATATTTCCTCAGATCAAGTCTTTTGCTCATTTTTAATTGGATTGACAGTTTCAATTCTTCCAATATGTTTGAAAAATTATACTTTTCCTATGAATTGCTGTAGCACTTTAGTCGAAAATCAACTGGGCATATTTATTTAGGTCTATTTCTGGACTCTCTATCACATCTCGTTGATATATATGTCTATCCCTTTAACAGTACCACATCACTTTCCACTAATTAGAAAATGTGACTCATCCAGCTTTTTCTTTTTCAAAATTATTTTGCTTATTCTAGTTCCTTTACCTTTAAATATAAATTTTAGAGTTGATCTGTCTATAACTACCAAAACCCTATGGGAACATTTATTGGAATTGTATTAAATATATGTATCAATTTGCAAATAAATGACACCTTTGCTGTGTTGATTTTTTCAATCCATGGACATGATACGTCCCTTCCAATTTAGGTATTTTTCACAAATATTTTGTAGTTTTTAGCATATAGATCCTTTGTTTTATTAAATTTATAGCCAAGTATTTTTTTTTTGTGAACACTATAACTAACACTGTATTTTTTTCATTTCAGTTTCCAACTGAACATTGATAGTATATAGAAATAAAACTGAGTTTTGAGCACTGACTTGTATCCTATGATCCTCCTTTAATAGATCTGGGACTTCTTTGTGGATTCCTTGGGATTTTCTATGTAGCCAATCATGTCACCTGTGAATAGGATCAGTCTTACTTCTTCATTTCTACTCTATATGCCTTTTAATTCCTTTTCATGTCTTATCACACTGCTAGAACTTTCAGGACAATGTTGATCAGTAATGGTGAGAGTGGACAACTGTGTCTTGTTTCTGATCTTGAGGGGGGAAGCATTCATTTTTATACCATTAACTATAGTTTTAGCTGTGGGTTATTTTGTAGCTGCCCTTTAATAGATTGAAAAAAATTATAAATTGAAGATTATCAATTTTATTCATCTTTTTAAAGAACCATTTTTTTGGATGTTGATTTTTTTATTGTTTTATTGTGTTCAATATCATTGATTTCTGCTCTTATATTTATTATTTCCTGTCTTTTCCTTGATTTGTTTTTATTTTGCTCCTTTTTTTCTAGTTTTTTAAGGTAAAAGGATACATTATTGGTTTGATAACTGTCTGCTTTTTTAATATAGGCATTTGATGCTATAATTTCCCTCTTCTATAATGCTTTATCTGCCTCTCACAATTTTTTCTGTGTCATAATTATTTTCATTTAGTTCAAAATATTTTAAATTTTCCTTGAAACTTTCTCTTTGATCCACAGGTTATCTAGAAGACTATTCTTTAAATTCCAAATATTTAGAGATTTTCCTTTTATCATTCTCTTACCAAACTTTAGTCTAATTCCTTTATGGTGAGGGAACATACAATTCTTCTACATTTTGTTATTTTTGTTTGTCTTAATGGTCTCCCTTGGATATATGGTCTAGGATATATGGTCCTAGATATTTGGTCTCCTAGGATATATGGTCTCCCTTGGAGAATGTTCCATGTACTTAAAAACAATACTTATTCTGTGGATGGTAAGAGTGTGCTATAAATGTTAATAATACACAGTTGATAGATAGTGTTGTTCAGTATTTCCATGCCCTTGCTGATTTTCTGTCTCATCTATTTGATTTTGCTGTTCTATAAGTTTCTGGGAGAAAACTGTTGATTTCTTCAACTAGAATTTTGGAATTCTCTATTTTTTCTTCCTCTTTTGTCCATTTTTCCTTCATGTACTTTGAAGTTCTGCTACTAGGACCAAATACACTTAGGATGATTATGTACTTTTAGTAAATTCTTTCAGTAAATTGGCCTAATATAATTTCAGTTTTTAAAGACTTTGCAGTACTTCTGAGTTCTCAAAAGTATATACTGTTTAGGGTCATATCTATCCATGCTCAGCTCAGGAGTGAACCTAGTAATTCATATATAACTTGAGGGTTATTTTACCTGTCTCCATCCTCTTTTGGGGGCTTCCCAGGTGGTGCTAATGGTAAAGAACTCGCCTACCGAAAACTGGACAGTTACATGTAAAAGAATGAAATCAGAACACTTCCTAACACCATACACAAAGATGAACTCAAAATGGATTAAAGACCAAAATGCAAGACCAGAAACTATAAAACTCTGAGGAAAACACAGGCAGAACACTCGATGACATAAATCAAAGCAAGATCCTCTATGACTCACCTCCTACAGTAATGGAAATAAAAACAAAAGTAAACAAGTGGGACCTGATTAAACTTAAAAGCTTTTGCACAGCAAAGGAAAATATATGCAAGGTGAAAAGACAACCCTCAGAATGGGAGAAAATAATAGCAAATGAAACAACTGACAAAGGATTAATTTCCAAAACATGAAACCAGCTCATACAACTCAATGCCAGAAAAACAAACAACCCAATCAAAAAATGGGAAAAAGACCTAAATAGGCATTTCTCCAAAGAAGACATACAGATGGCTAAAGTGAGTGAAAGTTGCTCAGTCGTGTCCAGCTCTTTGTGACTTCTCCAGGCCAGAATACTGGAGTGGGTAGCCTTTCCCTTCTCCAGGTGATCTTCCCAACCCAGGGATCAAACCCAGGTCTCCCGCATTACAGGCAGATTCTTTACCAGCTGAGCCACAAGGGAAGCCCAAGAATACTGGAGTGGGTAGCCTATCCCTTCTCCAGTGGATCTTCCCAACCCAGGAATTGAACCGGGGTATCCTGCATTGCAGCTGGATTCTCTACCAACTGAGCTATGAGGGAAGCCCAACAGATGGCTAACAGACACATGAAAAGATGCTTAACATTGCTCATTATCAGAGAAATGCAAATCAAAACCACAATGAGATACCACCTCACACCAGTCAGAATGGCCATCATCAAAAAGTCTACAAACAATAAATGCTGGAGAGGGTGTGGAGAAAAGGGAACGCTTTGGCACTGTTGATGGGAGTGTAAATTGATACAGCCACTATGGAAGAGAGTATGGAGATTCCTTAAAAAACTAGGAATAAAACCACCATATGACCCAGCAATCCCACTCCTAGGCATATATCCTGAGGAAACCAAAACTGAAAAAGACACATGAATCCCATTGTTCATTGCAGCACTATTTACAATAGTTAGAACATGGAAGCAACCTAGATGTCCATCGACAGATGAATGGATAAAGAAGTTGTGGTACATACACACAATGGAATATTATTCGCCTATAAAAAGGAATGCATTTGAGTCAGTTCTGATGAGGTGGATGAACCTAGGACCTATTATACAGAGTGAAGTGAGTGAGAAAGAGAACGATAAATATCGTATTTTAACACATATATATGGAAAATGGTACTGAAGAATTTATTTACAGAGCAGCTTCTTGCCTGGAGAATCCCAGGGATGGCGGAGCCTGGTGGGCTGCTGTCTATGGGGTTGCACAGAGTCAGACACGACTGAAGTGACTTAGCAGCAGCAGCAGCAATGGAGAAACAGACATAGAGAATAGACTTTTGGACACGGGGAGAGGGGAGGAGAGGGTGAGATGTATGGAAAGAGTAACATGGAAACTTACATTACCGTATGTAAAATAGACAGCCAACGGGAATTTGCTGTTTGGCTCGGGAAACTCAAACAGGGGCTCGGTCAACCTAGAGGGGTGGGATGGGGAGGGAGATGGGAGGGAGGTTCAAGAGGGAGGGGATATGTGTATACCTATGGCTGATTCATGTTGAGGTTTGACAGAAAACAACAAAATTCTCTAAAGTGATTATCCTTCAGTAAAAAAATAAATAATAATAATAAAAAAGAACCCACCTACCAATGCAGGAGACATAAGTAAGAAACACGGGTTCAATCCTTGGGTTGGTAATTTTCCCTTGAGGAGGGCATGGCAACCCACTTCAGTATTTTTGCCTGGAGAATCCCATGGATGGAGGAGTCTGGCGAGCTACGGTCCATAGCATTGCAAAAAGTCAGCCACGACTGAAGCAGCTTAGCTCTTTTTGATCTCCCTGACACTTTCCAACTTTCCTAGGGCTCTTTTTGGTACTCTGACCAGAAGGCTGGCACTTTATTTACTCCATTCTACCGTACACTTCCCATGTCTGCCCCTGTTTCTGGGGGTAGGGATAGTCAAGCAGTGGGAAGACAGAAGAAAAAGCAGTGGTATTTTCCCCCCTCTCTTAGAACTACTCGTCCAAGTAAGAGGAATGCTTCCTTCCCCCTAAGTTTTAGGCCCCAGTTAGTCACTTTACTACTACTGTTACTGCTACCCCTGGGCTTCTTTGGAGCTATGGCATGAGAAAATGGAAAAAAGAGAGGGAAACAAAAAAAATAGGGAGCTTTCTCACACAAACTCTGTAAGTGTCAGGCTCCTTGAACCAGAAGTAGAAGACTTATCCGGAGTTCTATCTATGCTGATGTTCATGTCCAGGTTTTACGCTGCAATGAGTTCAGGCTGGAAGATTCTAGATACGCACAAAAGGTAAACTCATTACCAGTCTGGTGGTGCTTCAAGTTATGGTCTTCCTCAATCTGTCTACTATTTACTTTTCAGAATCCTCAATTAGCCTATCCATATTCCTGTCCAGATTTTACAGCTGCTTTCAGTGGAAGACAGGGTATATAAAACGTGCACACTTCATCTAACTTAAAATCAGAAACAAGAGAAAAGCTTTTAAGCCTTCAGATTCCCAGGCTTCTCACCAGACCTACAGGCTCTTAAAGGGGAATTGGGAAGTGGAGGACAAAATGTAGGTTTTTGGAGAGCTCCACAGGAGATGCGATGCACAACTGCCGTGAAGAGCCATTTCTTAGAATACAGTCAAGCAGTTACAGATAACCTGCAGCTGCTCAGATTCTACCCCAGACCACTCTAATAATGGCTAAAGTTTAAGAAATCTGGGTCCTTAATCAAAGATTACAAACTCAAATGCCTCCACAGGCCACATAGGTCAAGCAGCCAATTGGACCTATGACACCAAAAAATGATAAGGACAGTGGTAAACTAGAAAGCCCAGTTCTGCCAGGGGCAGCCTCCGATAAGCTCCAAACAACCACTCCTATGGGGAATGCAGGTCCAGTAGCACCAGAACTGTAATTTTTCAATAAAACAGTAACAATCTGGATTTTTATACAAAATCTCCCAATTTTTAAATGATAGCCAAATAATTAAAAAATGTAACTGCAGGGCATCAATTTGCTCTTTTTGGCCAAGAGAGAAACTGGTAGCATTTCTGTAAAGTACTTTGGTTATGCATACATTTAGTATATGCATGTGTGTGTGCATGTTTATGTGTGTCTGTGTGTATTCCTTTGAAAAATTTGATCTCTGTCCTTGAATACCTAAAGATGTTTTACATGGAGCCAAACTATTCATTGTTTGGAAACTTTGTGATGTAGCAACATGTATAAAGTGTAACACCCTTTGGAAAGAGCTATTTACCAATTTATAGATGGTTGCCTGTGAACTGGGCTCCCTGAGGTGTTACTAAGAATTCCTTTTTCTTTAAGGCAAAACATTTAATGGAACTTGCCAAGCTTCTTTTTTCCCCCACTAAGAATATCTTTTCATCAAAATCTCTTCTTTCAACAAGAACCCAGAGGAAATGAAGCAAGTGGAGGAAATTTGTAAAAGAAAGAACAATCTCAAACATTAATTTATGTTGCCAAGAATTTTTAATTTGCAAGTTACTGAAAGATATGTGACATGTCTCATTTGATTTTAATTTCAAAGTGATGTGACCTGACAGGGATAATGAAGTGAAATGTATGCTACAAACATTTTTATATACAAACCAATTCTGTTATTGTCAATAATAGAAAACCAGGAGTTACTTATGCAAAAATATGACATATTTTAATTTTAGTAAAGAAATTCATTAATAAATATGAATTTACACTTAGTTCCAAGCTGGTTCACTTAAGTGGTGGAAGCACACTGCTACAACTGAAGTTAAACACCTGAATATGGCAGGAAGTACAGTTCACTTAAGTTGATCAGTCATGTCCGACTCTTTGTGACCACATGGACCATCATCAACTCCCAGAGTTTACTCAAACTCATGTCCATTGAGTCGGTGATGCCATCCAACCATCTCATCCTCTGTCGTCCTTTTCTCCTACTGCCTTCAATCTTCCCAGCATCAGGGTCTTTTCCAAGGAATCAGTTCTTCACATCAGGTGGCCGAAGTATTGGAGTTTCAGCTTCAGCATCAGTCATTCCAATGGATATTCAGGACTGATTTCCTTTACGATTGACTGGTTTGATCTCCTTGCAGACCAAGGGACTCCCAAGAGTCTTCTCTAACACCACAGTTGAAAAGCATCAATTCTTCGGCACTCAGCTTTCTTTATAGTCCAATTCCCACATTCATACATGCTGCTGCTGCTGCTAAGTCGCTTCAGTTGTGTCCAACTCAGTGAGACCCCAGAGACAGCAGCCCACCAGGCTCCCCCGTCCCTGGGATTCTCCAGGCAAGAGTACTGGAGTGGGTTGCCATTGCCTTCTCCCATCCATACATGACCACTGGAAAAACCATAGCTTTGACCAGATGGACCTTTGTTGACAAAGTAATGTCTCTGCTTTTTAACATGCTGTCTAGGCTGGTCATAATTTTTCTTTCAAGGAGCAAGCTGCTTATAATTTCATGGTTGCAGTCACCATCTGCAGTGATTTTGGAGCCCCCAAAATAAAGCCTTTCACTGCTTCCCCATCTACTTTCTGTGAAGTTATGGGACCAGATGCCATGATCTTCATTCTCTGAATGTTGAGTTTTAAGCCAACTTTTTCACTCTCCTCCTTCACTGTCATCAAGAGGCTCTTTAGTTCTTCACTTTCTGCCACAAGGGTGGTGTCATCTGCATATCTGAGGTTATTGATATTTCTCCCAGCAATCTTGATTCCAGCTTGTGCTTCATCCAGCCCAGCGTTTCTCATGATGTACTCTGCATATAAGTTGAATATGCAGGGAAATAAAACTGAGTTCAAATTCCAAGGAGGGCACATGACTTGTCATGTGGCTTGTCACCCCCCTAACTCAGCTGTCCCTTCTCACTGGCAGCCACATATTCTATTCTATACTTATTTTTCTTACTTTATCTTCCAGGTTCTGTTTTTTCATTACTCTGACTTATCTATAAATCCCACTCACTCATGACCATCATGGCCCCACCAGATTCTTTTTATTAATACCTTATGACCTAAAAGCTTCTGCTCCTGTTTAAGGAGGATTATTACCTGGTTCTTATATATTCATATTACTAAATTCAAGTTTACAACAACAACAAAAAAAGAATCTGATAGTGTTTTAATTTCCTGTTTATGAATACTTTTTCACTCTATTTTAAAGGACACTGACCAATCTGTGAAAAAGCCACATTTGAGCTAATTGCCCATCCTTGACCTAATCTGTTATGGCTAAAATTCATTTAAAAATCAAATTGATATCACTTTTTGGCAAAATCTGTGATGCATACTCACTCTGGTTAGGTTCCAACATCAAAGAGAAATTAAAAATTCTAACACTAGATTTCAGACCTTTAGCTAACTATAACTAGCACGTGGATTATTTGCAAATACTCTTTCACACAGAAGATGTGAACATATCAACCAATGCAAACTCTAAACCATACCTGTATTGGTCTGAATAACTTTCAAATCCACTTTGATATTTGCTGTGTTAAACCAGGACTGTTTCCTTGAGGGACTCCTAGGAACTGGTGAATACTGTATTTTCCAGAAGATAGTTCCAGACATCTACAGATTTGTTCAGCTAAGTAAATAAAGAGTACAGTCTCCATCATTCTTCCCTTCCACTTCTTTTGGCTCTGAGCCCTCAAAAAGCAGAAGGTTAAAAGAAACCAAACTAACATTTTTCCCAACCTCTTCATTTTATTTATGTATTTGATTTTTACAAGGTTCAGTAAGCAAAACATGGCCATTAAATGAAAGATTACCATCACATGAGTGCTATAACTGACTTGGAACTTGATTAAAACTAAATCTGTTCATTGACCAACAGGTCAAATGTGCCCTTTCCAAGTACTGGGGAATGTTTAAGAGCACACATAAACACATAGCCATCAAACTGATTTGAATTGGACAAAATAAACAAAATCTGGTCTAAATGGGAGTTTGTTCAGTTATGTCTCTCAGCTTTCAAAAAGCCCTGAAAGAAAAATTCACAGCTTGAATGTCTCAAAAGAATCCTCCAGGGGGTTAACAGATTTGTTTACTAATCAAAGCTAAATCAGAAGAAACTTAAATTACCTCTGCTCTCACAATATTTTAAATAGGAGATTTTCATACTGGTTAGGGACTGCCCTAAACAATTCTCTGAAATGGGCAACATCAGTTTGTAAATGTAAAGATTCATGGACCACTGAAACTCAGAGACTGTCAAATAGCTTCCGTTCTCTCATTCCACAGACAGGAAGCCAACACAGAGGTGAGAAGAACCTGCTCCAAGTATATAACTTGGTAATAGTAGAATTCAGATTAGAACCCATGCCTTTGAGAGCAAAAGTTTTTTCATTGGAGAGGGGTGTTAACTTTGCAATAGCAATTGCAATTTTGAAGGCACACTCTCTTTAACCTAGAAATTACACTTTTAGGAGTTCATAGTATAGAAATACCAGCACAAATATGCAAAAAGCATGTATACTAGGACATCCACTGTACCAGTTTGTAGAATGAATAGCTGAAAGCAACCTACATGTCCAACAATGGGGAAATTATTGAGTACAAGATTCTATTACCATGTAATGAAATAAAACAGCTGTTAAAAACAATATGGTGCATTTAAATATTCTGACATAGATAGTCATGAAAAACTGTAAAGTGAAAAAAGCAATTTTCAGATCAAAGAGTGAGTATGACCTCATTTTCTTGTTTGTTTAAAAAACAAATTAAAACTGTGCGCACATGTCCGTGTGTGCATGTATGCGTACATCTGGAAAGCCACATACCACTGAGGGAGGAATTTTAAAAGACAAAAAGTAACATTACAGAAAGTCTCCCACAAGAATGATAAAATAATCCGAGAATATGTTAGTAACCTGAGGCATATCGTACTCAGGAAAGGCTCCTGGGCTGTAAATAGCTCACATGTGAGCAGTAGGAATTCCCTGGGTGGGACATGGGGGTAGTTTTGGCACTGCATTGATCTCCAGCAGTCACCACCATGCCATGCATTCTCTGACGTGAAAAAATGATATTCTCTCCATCTTGTATAAAGTGCTTTTCAAACCCGAGTATCATTCTCCCCAGCACTCCCCACTTCCAACCAGCTGCCCCCTTTACCTATTCCTAGAGGGAAATTCTGGAAAACCATAGCACAGACTCCTGGAAAATCAACCCTCCCTATGAGATAGAATAGACTAAGACTCTTAATAGTGCATTTTACCCCTGTATCTGTTACAATTCTAGAAGAAGATTGTAAATGTATTATCTGAGATTTCTCTGAGCACACATTCCATTGCCATAGGCTTAAGAACTGTGGATAAGTTGCCTCTTTTGGAAAGCTTAACCTCAGCTAAGTAAAGCAAGAGCTTTAATAGCTATATTAAATCCCTGTGTTCTTTTTAAAATGCTTTTGAGACAGAAACAAAATTTATTATTATTTGAGTATTCCTAGCCTCACTGAATCCTTGGAGGCCTCTGCTCCCCAGTAAAGATAATTTTGTCTCTGCCTGCTCACTGTCTCCTCTTTGCCTAGCCTCTGAAGAGATTTTTTTTTTTTTTTAATCTTGCCAACTTAATTGCTGGCTTCCTGTGACACAGAATAAGAAGAATGGGAAGAAAGAGGACTCCAAAGAATCCAAGAGGTGAAAAAACAGTGGAGAGCACTGGGGGGAGACATGGAAAAGAGAAACTATAGAAGAAGGCTCCAGGTGGCCTCCAACAATAAGGAAATGGAAGAACAGGGTTATGAGAATCATAGACAAGTTCTGCACATTGGATCCACTTTAACATGTTCTGAGAACTGTAAGCAAAATTTCGAACCACTCTTCATTTGCTTTGGTTGTTTCTTTAAATGGCACACGGCCCTGAAACTTGGTCACATGAGGTCAGAATTTATCCAGGTCACAAAATATTCCAAGGGAACAGGCAGATATGATATTCATAGAACTGTATTTAAAAGAATCACAGTGAGAACCAATAGGGAAACAAAGCATTGAAACAATACTATAGAGTAAATGAACCTAACAGACATATATAGAACATTCTCTCCAATACCAACAGAATACACATTCTACTCAAGTGCACAGGGAATATTTTCCAGGACAGATCATATGTTAGGCTACAAAACAAGTCTAAACAAATTTAAGAAAACAGAAATTACATCAAATATCTTTTATAACTACAATGGTATATAATTAGAAATCAATGACAGGAAGGAAGCTGAAAAACTCAAAAACCCATAGAAATTAAACAACACACTTCTGAATAAACACTAAATCAAAGAAGAAGTAAAAAAGGAAATTTTAAAAATTATTTTGAGACAAATGAAAATGGAAGCAGAAAAAGCAATTTTGAGAGGAAAGTGTATAAGGCATACACTAAGAAAAAAGTTCTTAAATAAACAACCTAACAGTACACCCTAAGGAATTAGAAAAAAATGAAGTCCAAAGTTAGCAGAAGGAGAGAAATAATAAAGATTAGGTCAGAAATAAGTGAAATAGAGAAAAGGAAAACAGAAGAGATTAACAAAACTAAGAGTTGATTCTTTGAAAATATCAACAAAATTGATAAACTTTTAGCTAGACTCACCAAGAAAAAGAGGAATCAAATGAATAAAATTATAAATGAAAGAGGAACATTATCAGCTGATACCACAGAAATATAAAGTATCATAAGAGACAACTAGGAACCATTATTTGCCAACAAATTAGGCAAATTAGAAAAAATGGATAAACTCCTGGAAGCATAAAACCTACTAAGACTAAATCACAAAGAAGTATAAAACCTGAACAGACCTATGAGTAAGGAGATTGTCAGTAATCAAAAATCTCTCAACAACAAAAAGCCCAATACCAGATGGTTGTACTAGTGAATTCCACCAAACATTTAAAGAATTAATGCCGATCCTTTTCACATTCTTCCAAAAAGCTGACGAGGAAGGAATACTTCCAAACTCATTTTATGAGGCCAGCATTACTCTCACATCAAAGCCAGATAAGGACACTACAAAAAAAGAAAGCGAGGTGAAGCGTTAGTCACTCAGTCATGTTGGACTCTGCCACACCATGGGCAGTGGCTTGCCAGGCTCCTCTGTCCATGGAATTCTCCAGGCAAGAATACTTACTACTCTAATTCAACAGAGTAATTGAAGTCCTAACCAAAGCAATCAGGTAAAAGAAAAAAGAAATGAAAGGCATCCAAATTAGAAAGAAAGAAGAAAAATTGTCTCTGTTTGCAGATAACATTATCTTATACATAGGAAGCTCTAAATACTCCACTGAAAAACTCTCTTTAAGAACTAATCAATGAACTCAATGGAGTTGCGGGATACAAAATCAACAAACAAAACTCAATTGTGTTTCTAAACACTAACAACAAACTATCTGAAAAAAAAAAATAAACAATCTATTTACAACAGAATCAAAAAGAAACAAAAATCCTTATGTGTGAAATCTGAAAAAGAAATCATTGAAAGAGAGAGTAGATTGGTAGCTGCCAGAGATGGGGTGAGGGTTGAGGGAAATGAGTGAAGATAGTCAAACGGTACAAACATCCAGTTATAAGTAAGTTCCAAGGATGTAATGTACAACACAGTGACTATAGTTAACAACACTCTGTTGTAGACTTAAAAGCTGCTAAGAGAACAGATCTTAAAAGTTCTCAGCATAAAAAAGGGTAAATGTGTGGAGATAGGATATGCTAACTCACTCATCATGGTGATTATTTCTCAATATATATATATATATATCAAATCATCACAATATATAACTTAAACTTATACAGTGTAATATGTCAATTATATCTCTATAAAACTAGAGGGAAAAAATTCATTACAAAAATTATTTATTGATAAAATGTGAATATCCAATGCATATATGCATATAATGCATATAATGATTGATTTTTCTAATTTCAAAAGACAAAGAACTTGAATTCAAGGAAAGACTTAAGTGAGAAAATAATACTCTAATCAGAAAAGAACAATCACCTAAAAGTTTTCAAACCTTCTGTCTGTCTTTGTTTCTGCTCCTAAGAGACAAGACAAGGAGAAGTGAAGTATATATACATACAGGCATGGAAAAGAAAATCTGAGATTTCCCTTAAGATTAGAAAGCTGAAGCCATTTCTACACCTGGTAATGAGGGCTACAAGTCTCCAAATTAGAAATAATATCCAAGTAAACTTTATTCCTGAAAAGTTCATGGATGAATTTAATGTTATTGGGCCTTGAAAAAATCAGGACTAAATTAGGGAATAAGAAAATGTGAAGGTCAGAAAGGAATATACATAAATGTTCTCCTAATTTTTCTCTAAATTATTTACCTCTTGTACTAGTGATACACTAGAAGAGATTACAAACACTGAAAACATCAGTAAGTAGAATTTACTTTAATAGAGTAAACATTCTGAAAAGGAAAAGCATGAAATGCCTTTATTTGATTATCCATGAGACATGGAGCTGTTCGGTGGATTGCTCATGCACAACCACTGCAAACACAAGAACTGGGATATGAGACGGAACAATAACAGCCACGCTAGTCTGGGCTGGAAAATTCAACCTGTAGAATGAGGACAAATATCTCAAGGTTAAACTTAAAATTGTAGAGAAGATAAAAGGAAACCATATATTCCCCAAAGGATTAATTTTTGAGTACTATTTTTCAGGTTATTTCTACATTTCAAATTATATATTTCAATATAACAACAGAAGTTTTTCAATTGGGTTTTGCCTTTCAAATAAAGCCTAAGGGTGTTAAGAGAATAAAGCAAATAATAAGCAACCTCAGGTACCCAGACATTGCTCCTCCTCTCAGCAACACCAACACTAAGTCCTATTCTAGCTCACTGGCATTCTTCCCTATGTAACAGGATGGTGAGGTTCAAGTTCATCTCCCCGGCAGTTGTTCAAAGGATCAGTGTGGAAGATAGGATAAAAGGAAGCTGTCTTGAATTGCAACAACATAGATTATTTTTCAGAAGGAATTCGAACTGTGATAGCAATTAAACTCTAGAATGGAGGTCTGAGAAAGAACTATCGCTTGTTCTTCTTCAGATGCTGGGACAAACAGAACAAGTACTCTTTAATCCAAGACAGTGTATTTCCTAGGAACCAATGAAAAATTGTACTTGGGGGAAATTTTTCACCACATTTCATGACAAATATATTTTATACTATTTCATTCCAAAAGGTACTTGTTTCATTTAACTTCCAAAAAACACTGACAAAGAACATTGTTAGGCAAAGAGTTTTGTTTTTTGTGAGACATAAGAGCCAAAAATACTTCTTAAAGGGAGAATATTTATTAGCAGTTGGATTAATTCTTTGATATAAGATTGTGTTTTATGAACCTTGTGTTAACAGGAAGTACAGTTAAGTGTCACTCTACTGCTTTAGAATATGAATTGACTGGTTTTATTGGTTGACTGGTTTTGTTAGTTGATTTGTTAGTTGGTTTTGTTGGTTAGCTGATGCGTTGATTATTTTTAACAATTGATTGTATTTACTCCTGTAGAAATTAAGAAAATGTAAACTCCCCATAGTAGGCATATATCCCATTAGTGCTCATTTCAGAGGGAAAGAATTAATATTTTCTTGAGATCCTTAAGATGATACTAGAAACTAAGGCATACCAAAAGCCTACCACGTGCTAGGAACTGTTCTAAACACTTCAGAGTATTACTTCATATAATTCTTACAGCAAGACCGGTATAATCTTTACAACAGAACAATTACTGAAGCAGACCCTAGAGTGCTTTATCCATATGCCTTGAACCACTGGACAAAACTAAACCAAGACAATGTTCCTCTTCATTTTGCAGATGAGGAAAGCAAGAGACAGAATAGTTAGAAGACTTGTCCAAGACTACCCAACTAGTAAGAACAGAGTTGGCATTTGAACCTACCCCAGCACCATGGATTCCATTTCCCCAGTTATATGGCAGAATCTAGGCAGAAAATCTGAATTGTGGGGAGTGTTCTCCAAAACATAAATACTCCTAGAAATTCCATCAGTTGCATTGGATTTCCGTGTATGTGAGATTGCAGAAAGTGAAAACTAGAGATAGCAACTTCCAGGGGAAACTGGGCCTCCGGCAGCTGCTTTGAATTAACATTAAGAGCCAGGATTAAGAAATGAGAAGCACAGAACAGGGTTTCCTCTAACAGACACTCCTGGAAATCCTAATTCCACGCAGAATCACAAACTCCAGATCTATAGTTCCATATTCCTGACAGGTTGCTAGCTTGCAGCTGAAACACAGGATGTGATCCTGGCTCAGGGGAAAAAAGAATTACTATGCCTGCCTGAAAGTCAATCAACAGAGGCAAAGAAAAGAAGACACACAGGCACCTTTGAAACAGGAGCTGAGATGAAAAAGTTTGAAAGCATTTGCTCATCAATATAAATTTGGGATAATGAAACCACCTATGGGTAGTCAAAAGTAAATCAAACACCTACCAAACCTCTAACTACATCCGCACATACGAAACTGCCACCCACTCGCCATGCAAGACAGCTGTGCTATAGCCATCTCCCTTTTCACAGTTAAAACTTGCAGATCATTAATACTGTGTCTGAAACATAGAAAAATTGTTTAGTCCCAACAGGTTAAGTGAAAATCTTGGGCAAATAACACCTTTCGGGTCAAATTAGAACAATTAATTAATATTATCATATTGAATTTCATCTGTATGCAAGGTCCAATACATTTATTTTTACTAAACTCTACAGATGATTGTACCACAAAGCATAAAAAAGTAAAGCACAAATTTTAGCCAAATTTGGGTAGCTCGTTAGTAGAATATGGTAAAAGGAAAGCTGCAATGTTCTGTGTCATAAAGAGAACTCCAAGTCATTGCTCAATCGTGCAATGTCCAACATGAAACAATCTGGGGTCTGAAAAACGTGTCAGAGTTCTCTGAGGGTTTCCACAGAAAACAAGAATAATTAGAATTCTGGAGCAGAGCTGCCCTCTTTGACAACCTCTGCCCTCAGAGTTCAAGCTAAGCCAACACTACAAGAGGCTTCAGGGTAGACCCAAGATTGGCTTTCAGCCAGCCTTCAGTAAATTACAGAGACTCCCGAGGAATTGGTTGCAAAACAACCCAGAGTCTGAGGCCAAGGCAAACTTTTCTGAACTGTTTACTCAGTTTCTACTCCCCTTATCAAGGTTGTCCAGCAATAGGCAAGTGGCATACACGTGATATTTAAACATGGACTTATTTATACACAAGTCAAAAGCTCAGTGCTCTGATCTCCCATGAATTGGCCAGAGACCCCCGCAGCATCCATGCCCACAGCAGGTGGCCTTATGATGCTCAATGGAATCAAAAAGGGATTTTCTGCTCCAGAGGGGATTTGGAAATCCTCCCTGGCCCTGCTTTGTCAGGGAATTCTGTTTTCACTGGCTCTTCTAGCACAGTCTGGAGTTCTGAACACAGGATATGGTTCTCAAGCACCACAGGAGAGGCCCCTTCTGTCATCTCAACCTCTGTAACAAGATCTTGCTTACAGAATGACTGATATTAGAGGGGAGATGATTGAAATATTTGACCAGAGCAAGAGGCTTCCCTGAAATCATGTTACATGGGTCAGGCCAGCTCCAGCCTGCAACCCTTTCTCAGGGAATTCACAGACTGATGACCAAAGTCTTCCACTCCCACTGGGAATTCTGCTCTTAGGGCAATAAGGCCACCTGTGCTGCATTTGCCTCTCTAGCTCCAGTTTCTAGCACCAGTGTCTGGCATTTTTAACAATCCTTTGATGAATGAATGTTTCAGCAAGTCAGGTGACAGTAAGGAGCCTATCCTGAATTAGCCATCTGCTCAGTTCATTTCCAATGAATGCTCACTCACTGAGATCTTATGATAGGCCAGGCTACGCAAGGATGCATACATGATTAACACACAGTCCTGCCCCGAAGAACCCTGTAGTCTAGGGGGAGGCCTCATAGTTGAATCATTTTGATAGAGCCTAAAGATGGAAATATGGCCACCAAATGTAGAGTCTGAATCCTGCTGGTAGCTTTCAAGAGGACATTTAAACATTCTGTGACATTCTAGGAAAGTTACCAAAGGGAGGGGTAGTTGGATGAAGGGAAAAGCTCAAAAGACAGGATAGATTGAAAAAAACCAAAAAACCTGCTCATTCACTTTTGACTCCATAATCCCTCCTCTGGAACTAGTCCCAGAGCAATTGGTAAAAAAAAAAAAAAAAAGAACCAAGCCTAAATGTAAAATGATGTCTTTCACCATATTATTATAATAGGGAACAACTGTAAACCATTTAAATGTCCATCAATAGAAGAAAAGCTAGTAGATTACAGCACAACCTAACGTTAGATATAAAAAATAGAACACAAATTTGTATCAGGTACTGTGATTGGAACCATTTATATATAAACAAAGATCAGAAAGGAACTAAAAGTAATTATATGGATATGTAAGGAACTTGAAAATTGCAAGCTGCTTTTACATATTCTCTTCTGGGATACTTTACAACTCTGGGAAATAAGTAGTATGATTATGAAGCCACATTTTTTAATGCCTAAAGAATGAAGAGTAGAATACAAAACTTAAACACTAGAAAGACATATAATCTCAAAGTCCTTCTTTCCATTATACTACTCCGTTTCTAGAAAATGAAAATCATTGCTGGGCTAGTAGAGACAAAACATGTGCTAGTTTTTAATTACCAATATATTGGGGAGGCAAAAAGTTTGTTTGGCTTTTTCCATAACATCTTATGGAAAAGTCTGAACAAGCTTTTTGGCTAACCCAATAGATATTTAAATAATTTAAAGTGCTTTCAGTAGTATATTTAACTTAAAAAATATATGTAGAGTAGCATTGAGGAGTTTCACATACCAAATAACAACAATAATCAACTTTGCTGAGAACTAGGAGGTGCTTCTTTTTTATCTAAAACTGAAAATCAGGAAAATAAGAATCCTAGTCTGCTTTTGATTCAAACTCCTCTTGATCCTAGTTGTAGAAAGTCACTTTAGTCATCCTTTGTCGTTGTGTGTGTGTCCTCGGTTTACTGACAGTAAAAGTTAAAACTTTGATTTAACTTATAAGTCAATAAAAGTTGCTAAGGTGTTATCCTACTGTCTGACCAAGGAATACAATGGCTTCAAGATGGTTTCCCTCACACACGCCAAGCAGAAAATCATTTCATCTGAATGCTGCACTGTATTAAAGATATTTCTGGAATTTAGGTATCTTAACTGTAAAATAGGACAATACTTAGGATAGAATGTGATCCAACCCCAATGTTCTCTGAGAGTATGCTCTTGACTTTCTCTCTCCCTTATGTATGTAGTATCAATACTACATTGATACAAAGAATGTAGTATCAAATGTACATCTGCAAAATTCCAAGCCCACTTGCTCTAAGATACACACACAATTGAAAGTCTCCACAACGCCCTTTACCAGCAACAGTGCCTTCGATTAGTATCTGCATTCATCTACATTTCACCTCTCTCTCCCCTTCTTACGGTGGGTTGGATTGCTATGATATCATTCACCAAATGGGACACTTTCACCATGAGCCTTGCTTGTCATCTTTTGAAAACACCATAGCCATTTGGATGGTTTCTACCATGTCAGATGGTGATTGTAGCCATGAAATTAAAAGACGCTTACTCCTTGGAAGGAAAGTTATGACCAACCTAGACAGCATATTAAAAAGTAGAGACATTACTTTGCCAACAAAGGCCCATCTGGTCAAGGCTATGGTTTTTCCAGTGGTCTTGTATGGATGTGAGAGTTGGACCGTGAAGAAAGCTGAGCGCCGAAAAATTGATGCTTTTGAACTATGGTGTTGGAGAAGACTCTTGAGAGTCCCTTAGACTGCAAGGAGATCCAACCAGTCCATCCTAAAGGAGATCAGTCCTGGGTGTTCATTCGAAGGACTGATGTTGAAGCTGAAACTCCAATACTTTGGTCACCTCATGGGAAGAGTTGACTCATTGGAAAAAACCTTGATGCTGGGAGGGATTGGGGGCAGGAGGAGAAGGGGACGACAGAGGATGAGATGGTTGGATGGCATCACCGACTCGATGGATGTGGGTTTGAGTAAACTCCGGGAGTTGGTGATGGATAGGGAGGCCTGGCGTGCTGCGATTCATGGGGTCGCAAAGTTGGACACGACTGAGTGACTGAACTGAACTGAACTGAACTGAACCATGTCATCATGGGAGTTGCCTCTCTTGTCTTTCTCTTGCTCTTTTTTTCCCTCACTGATGTAGAAGTTTTGATAACCTTGGCTTGTTTCTAAGCTTGTCCTTTTGCCTGTCGAAGGGCAGAAAACAAGGATGAGGTGACCCACATTGCAAAGAACATACAGAAAAATTCTCACACACACAAAAAAGATCTCTCATTATAATTCCTGAATTATTTTTTTATTTGGAATAAGAAACTTCATTACTTTAATGAACAGCTAATGAACATCCAGAGACTAATACCAACTTTGCCTTGCCAGAAATGTGTTCAATCACATAATAATATTAATTTCAGATAAAGAAGAAAGCAAGCCAATTTTGGACATCAGAAGACATGTCTGAGTAGGGGAAGCAACTTGAAATCAGTGTGTCAGATTCTGGAAGAGGTCTTTAAAATCAAATACAGTTCATCCTCCCTCCCAATATAAATTCCCTCCTGTAATGGGGGATAACGGAGCCCACCAGCTTCTGTGGGTTTCAGCACTTCCCTTCCACGGATATCCATTTAATTCCTTTTCAGAGCAGAATTCATAATTAACATTTCTCTTATATAGAATTAAATCTTGTCTCTCCCTAAAACTTTCACCAGCATCTGCCCTCTGATTAAAAACAGAATAAACCCATTGCTTTTCCACTTAATGGTTTAGGTTAAGATTTCTCCCAAATGGTTCCCAAGGAGCCCTAGTCCTTAAGAGATGTTCACAGGAGCACCTGGGTTGGGGATTATTTGCTCAAATAAGTTTAGGAGAGACTGCACTCTGTACTTGGAGAAGGCAATGGCACCCCACTCCAGTACTCTTGCCTGGAAAATCCCATGGGCAGAGGAGCATGGCAGACTGCAGTCCATGGGGTCCCGAAGAGTCGGACACGACTGAGCGACTTCACTTTCACTTTTCATTTTCATGCATTGGAGAAGGAAATGGCAGCCCACTCCAGTGTTCTTGCCTGGAGAATCCCAGGTGGAGCCTGGTGGGCTGCCGTCTATGGGGTCGCACAGAGTCGGACACGACTGAAGCGACTGAGCAGCAGCAGCAGCACTCTATACTCCTCTACTGGAGAATCACAGAAACCATTAAAGGCTGTGAAAAGTTTTTTAAAAACAAACGAAAAACTCTATTCTGCCTTTATTTCATCCCTTTTCAAATATATTTTGTCTATAGAACCCCTCTGCCTTGCTGAAGAACAGACATTAACATTTCTCAGGAGCAGTGTTCTAAGAAACACTGTGGGAATCCCAGAGCTGAGTCTTTTCTTTGCTAAACATTTCTGGTTTTGTCAAGAGTTCCTCATAGGAAAAATTTCCAGACACTTCACTCTTCTTGTTCATCACAAAGTCAGGGGTGACTGAAGGGCAGATGTGGGGAGGGAGAGAAATTCTGAAAAGATGTTAGGAGACAAATGACCACAAACTGCATCTCTTTCTAATTCTGTCAAGGGACATGGTAGCCTTGACACCTGCATGAGTTTGAGAATAAAACTCAGCCTCCTCAAATTCAGACCCACCTTCTACATCTGAGCTAGTTTTGTGTCCCCAGTGCTGTCCTATTTTCCTATCGACTCACTGCTCCTCCCACGGCAAGGAGAGAAAAAGAGGAGCAGGAGGCAGGGTTAATGTATCTGCACACTATGATTTGCCCACTCCAAATGTGGTGTGGAGTTTGAGGGCTGGCTGTCTCTAATTACTTACGGAAGGCTAGAGGATCTTCAAGGACCTCAGGCCCCAAAGAAAAGGGCGAGTGAGAGAACTGGCCTGCCTGAAACTCTCATCATCCCCATACTGTCCCTGATTCAAACTGTGACTGTGCAAAGCTTTTCAGCCCTGCTCCTTAGCTGTTTTCCCTTCAAAAGAGCTTTGCCATCCTAAGAGCTTTGCTACTCTTAAATTCAGATTATTGTGTGTGTGTTTTAAGTACTTGTGACTTTGCAGAATGCTTTTTCCTATTACTGATTTTCCTATTAGTAAGCTAATTTATTTTATTACCTTTAATTATCTCACCTACGTGTTTACCTTTTTCACTCTCCTAAATGGGGAAGAGGGAGCACCAGAGAATAAAGAGAATCTTGAGGATCAGTTGTGCTACCAAGATGGGGTGGCAGCTTTTGCCTCACTCTTGTTATCTCCTTCAATCCCTCCCAATAATTGAACTAAACGTGAACAAAAACTGAGTTCTTCATATGCAAATTGAGTTTCAAGACAACTCTTCAAGACCTCTTCTGAAAAGATTATGACGACTACAATCTCCCTATACAGACATTTTGGAACTGATTGATGTTATTAAATACCTTGTTAAGTCATCAAATCACTATTTTATTATTGTTGGGGATTTTTCCATTTACTTGCTCTGTCAAAAGTTTGCAGAATTTCAGTGAGTTTTCTCACTTCTATAGAGTTTTAAGTTTATTGCATATTTAAGAATATTTCTGTATTTTGATAATATTATTTAATACATAAATATTCATAAGTTATTTTAAATTAATTCTTCTTTATTTAATTTTTGGCTATGCTTTGTTGGATCTTTGTTTGGGGTCTTTGTCGATGCATGGGCTTTTCTCTTATCGCAGCAAGTGCATGGGAGAGCCCATGCACTCTTCATTGTGGTGCATGGGCTTCTCACTGTGGTGGCTTCTCTCCTTGGGGAGCATGGGCTCTAGGCCCACGGGCTTCAGAAGTTGCAGCACATGGGCTCAGTAGTTGTGGCACATGGGCTTAATTGCCCTGCACCATGGGGGATCCTCCCAGAAGAGGAATCGAACCCATGTCCCCTGCATTGGCAGTCAGGTTCTCCAGCAATGGAACCCCAGGGAAGCCCATAAAAGTTAATTTAAAACAATAGAAACCATCTTCATTGCTTTAACGTTTTATTACCTTGATTTTTGCTTTTTTCTCCTAATTTTTTAAAATATATCTTTGCTTAACATTTTACTTAACTATTAAGCTCCATTCTGAGACTCTGTCCTTTAAAAAGATATTAATTGGTTTACATTTACAATCCGTACATGGACACAAGCAGGGACTTCCTTCCGTCCCCTCGTTCTGTACTTTCTGTACTTTATACGTGTTTGCTAATTCTGTCTCAGTCTTGCTGCTTTTATTTTCTTCAGTGATTCAGCAGTAGTACATCCTGTTCTGAATTCTATTTGTGGTTTATTCACTCAACACATATTTGTACAACATGCAGATTCTAGACAACCTTCTTTAAACTTCAAAAAATTATAATCAGAATGCAATGCTTTAAAAAAGGTTAGGAGTAACCTCTCATATACACTAATACTTTAAAGGTTGGCATTTTGATTATTTAATCAACAGCCTTTAATTGGTTATTTCCATTCTTAATATGGATAATGCAAACCAAGTTAAAACTCATCACTTGATTCTCATACTTGTTCTGAACCTCAATACAAATGTTTAAGTCTCTCCCCAGATGTAACAGAAACGTTAAGATCTTAGGGACAAGAAAAAAATGTAGAATTGTCTAACTTTCTAAGATTCAAAGAATTCTTAAGATGCTGTTTCAACTGCCTTTTGAAATTGGGAAGTCCATTAGTCATATAGTACAAATGCGGTCATTTAAAATCATCCCCAGTCCCTCCCATAATTAAGAACTTGAGAATTACATACTACTCTTAATTTTATAAAGACACAGAGACTCAAATATATAAGATAAACATATAAGCAGAACTTAGAATTAATCATATGTAAATACAATAGGAATGAACTCAGATTTACATGATAATCTCTTTCAATATTGTTTCTGTAAAATCAAGCTTGAGTTTTTATTTCATTCATGTGGCAGATGGTGACTGCAGCCATGAAATTAAAAGATGCTTGCTCCTTGGAAGAAAAGCTATGACCAACATAAACAGCATATTAGAAAGCAGAGACGTTACTTTGCCAACAAACGTCCATCTGGTCAAAGCTATGGTTTTTCCATAGTCATGTATGGATGTGAGAGTTGGACCATAAAGAAAGCTGAGTGCCAAAGAATTCATGCTTTTGAACTGTGGTGTTGGAGAAGACTCTTGAGAGTCCCTTGGACTGCAAGGAGATCCAACCAGTCCATACTAAAGGAAATCAGTCCTGAATATTCATTGGAAGGACTGATGCTGAAGCTGAAAACTCCAATACTTTGGCCACCTGATGCAAAGAACTGATTCCTTGGAAAAGACCCTGATGCTGGGAAAGATTGAAGTCAGGACGAGAAGGGGACAACAGAGGATGAGATGGTTAGATGGCATCACTGACTCGATGGACACGAGTTTCAGCAAGCTCCGGGAGTTGGTGATGGACAGGGAAGCCTGGTGTGCTGCAGTCCATGGATTCGCAAAGGATCGGACACGACTGAGTGACTGAACTGAACTGAACTGATGTTTACTGCATGATGATATAGTTCTTATCCCACTTTTTAGATCCAAGCTAAGATCTAGCAAACCCTGCACTATAAAACATCTGGCTTGTTACTCTAAGTTTTAAAAAAGGATTTTAAAGGGAAAAAAAATTTTAAACCAAACTTTCAAAAAATCTGCTCCAGAATATTAGATCACAAACTTTGCTAAACTGCTTATTCTAATTAAGTTTTCAAGCAGATTCAGGGTACAGTCAACACAGTACCCTGTTTTAAAATAGGATAACCAAATTTACCTATAAGTTTGCTAAATATTCATTTAAAATTCTATATAATCTTTCCTCTCTACAAATTGCTGGTACTCATATCTTAAATTAACATCCACCTGTGAAGCAGATACCTTGTACCAGTCAGGGTCCAATCAGGAAAACAGAATCAACTTTAGGTATTTCAAGCAGTAGGAAATTAACATGGAGAATCCAGGAGATGGAGGAATAAGCAGCCAAACTGAAAAGAATGAGACCAACAAAGATTTGCAATAATAGGAAATGGTCACAACCTTCAGGGCTACAGGGACACCAGGAGGAGCCCAGGTGCTATAGCCATCCAGAAGGAACTACCTCCTCACCTCTGGGGTAAGGGAGCAAGCTGGCAGCAGACAGACACCTTAGGGAAACATTGTTCCCTGAGACACAGGGCAAAGGAAGGTGACAGCAGGGAACGGATCTTACTGCAAAGTGGAGCTGGCCAGAACACATCTAACCTCATCCTTGTCACACTATGTTCTCCAGCAGGGATACAGGCACCCACGCGAGCACACGTATGCATGCACTCACATACACATATCACATTATTCATTCATCTATCTTTCCCCAGCCTCATCTTCCAAGGAAGAAATTATCCATGACCAAAATACGAATCTGAAGTTAATTTAAGTTCTTTCAAAGCTTCTATGATCATCATAATACCTTACATGTCTGTAACATTCCACTACTTCAAAGCACATCCAAAACCATCCATGTACTTTTTAGTTTTCACAACCACCACAAGGCAATTTGAGTATTAACATTCTCAATTGTAGAGAGATTAAGGTATCTAACCTAATGCATTGCAGAAATAGGTCCAAAGTCCTAGATTCTCCAGGCACCAAGACCAGACTCTATCTTCTGCCTACTGATGAATTCCTGAAGGTCATAGGCAAGCAAAGTAAGATCTCTAGGCTCTAAGTTACCACATCTGGTCACAGACTAAAATCGAGGCTATGTTAAGTTAATCACAGGCTATGGCCTCTCTTAATTAACTTTATGCTTCAAGTTACCCATTTTAAGAAAAATTCATCTTAGCAATAATTTGTACAGTGCATGACAGCTTACAAAGTGCTCCTCATTTTCCCATGTGATCTAATAATATTCCTGAAATACATCATGGTAACTAACCCATATCTAGTTTACTGGCATTGTGAGTGAATAAATTCAAGTCAGGGGATGGTGTTTTTTTTTTTATTCCTTGTAGATAATATGAATTATGTGATCTACTATATGAATTCAAAGGGATCCATTTCCTTCATTTGTGTTCAATATCCCAATTAGAGGACTTTTCTTCAGATGTGACCTATTTCTGACTATTTCCAACTATTTCCCTGACTCTCCAAATCACAGACAAAGCAGCTTTGACTCTGGAACACACCACACATCAGAGGTTTGCTCCTGGGAGTAAGAGAGTTTCAGGGTCTTCAAAGTCCTAGAAGGAGGGCTGGGCTGTGCCTGCCACCAGTAAGGCAGGAATGACTGATCCCATTAAATAGCTGGTATTCCTCCTGGTTTATCTTTGCATAAAATGCTCGATGGTAACTTGATTGAGTCTACAAGGAGTGTCAGCTGCAAATACCAAAATCAAGGCACTTTCCATGCCTTTGGAAACTATCCTTAAGCAGGACTACAGATCAAAAGCAGTTACACCACTGGGTATGGAGCACCACAGCCTGATTGGAATCTGACTGTGACAGTCTTCCAGCAGGGCTAGCACTCAGGAGAACAGGGATTTCTCAACAATGTCGGACTCTGACAGAATTCTCACCAGAGGGGAAGGGGAGAAGGCCATCTCACAAAAGACATAAAGTATGCCCTAGCTGTGACACCAAAAATTCTCTTATTTCTACCATGAAAATGTTCTGTTTGGACTCAGAATATGCAGAGGGCATAGTTCGGGTGACTGACATTTCCAGACTGGGAGCGTTTAAGTGCTATGTAAAAGGAGCAGCAGGTATTGTTTCCCATGAAAGGCTTCTAGACAAAGTTGAGTGTCACAGAAGGAGGAGATGGTTTGCAGAAGAGCTGTAGGATTTTCCCAGGTCCTGCTTCCTCTCCTAGCTCCTCTCTACTACAGGTTCATCCACTTCAGCTTCCAAATGCCAGCTGGGTCTGAGCAATACCCACTCTGGCTCTGGCTGAGGCCAAATCTCCCCAGGCAGGGCTCCACCCACAACCAACTTCCCAAGCAGAGTGCCCTTGTCCGTCTGGATGCCCGACTGGTGGTTGAAACAGAGGAGAAGGAATAAAGCTGAGGTCTGGGAGCTGATCATTAAATCGATGTGTGCTTTCAGACACAGAAAATGAATTTATGGTTACCAAAGCACAAAGGAGGGAAGGAATAAATTAGGAGTTTAGGATTAATATACACACACTACTATATATAAAATATATAGCCAACAAGGACCTACTTTATAGCACCAGGAACTGTACTTAATATTGTGTAATAATCTATAAGGGAAAAGAATCTGAAAAAGAATATATATGTATATACATATATGCATATGAATCATTTTGCCATACACCTGAAACTAACACAACATTGTAAATCAGCTATACTTCAATAAAAAAAATAAAATTTAAAAATAAATTAATTTAAAAATTAAAATATACCAGTAATTAAGTTTAAAAAAATCTGTGTTTTGTCCATAAGATGTCCAGTGATGGGTACTTCACATGTTTGTGAAAAAATTATGAGCTGCCACAAAGGTTTCAAACCTTTAAAAAAAAAACCCTCAAGACATATTACCTTCTGTTTATCTTCTCAATTGAAAGTATGTCAAAGTGTACTTGTATCGCAATGCCTGTATCTCCCTCCTAATTAAAGAAATAGTCATATGCTGTGGAATTGAGATCAATTATGTGTTATATTAAATCACATTAATTTCATAAGATTTCTCTAATCTGATTTTTTTCTGTCAAAATCCCAAAGCAGGGGTTCATATCTATGCACCAAGAGGAGGTAGCGGGAGGTATCTGGTAAAGTATTAAGTAAAAGTTACAGCTATTTCAAAACAGTCCACCAAACCTTTACCAACACTCTCTTTTCTCAGTCGACATCAAGATCACATAGCCCGGTGCCTCATGCCATCTGTCTCCCTCCTGAACTTGTGTCTCCTCACACCTCTTGCCTCCCTCAGACTCAGACACCCAAACCAAGAGGCTGTGTGCTGGTAGCAGGGGCGCCCAGGCAGGTAAGGAGGGAGGGGTCCCGACCCTGACGGGGGTGCTGGCCACGGCTCACTCCCACCGGCCAGCCGATAACAGCCGGCTCCCCGGGGCTCAGATGGGATTAAGCGCAGCACCTCGTGGGGCAGGCGCAGCAGGAGCAGTGAGTCATCTGGACAGACAGCAGGGGCGAGGCGAGAGAAACAGAAGCAGCCTGTAGTGGCCATGCAGCGCCCAGTTCTCTTTCTTTCTTGAATATAAGGCATCCTTTCTTTTATCACCCTTTGAGTTCAGGACAAGCTATCAGTGACAGGGTTTGATTTCCAAAGCGCTTCTCTCTCACACCCTCAATGGGACAGGATGTCAACTAAAAGGTCTGCAAGCTAAAAATAAGACCACTTGTCTGTCAAGCGGAGCACAGGGGCTGAGTGGGTTCAGAGCTCAGGAGGCCTTTGTCTAAACTGAAGCAGAGTGGCAGGGGAGGCGGCAGAAAGCTACTGGGGCAAATCTCGGGGGACCCCTTCCTCTGAGTGCACAGAGGTAAATAAAAAAGCATTCTAGTGGGATTGCCCAATGAGATGGGGCACGGGAGTTTGGCAGGTAGATCTGACCTCTGGGGTTCAAACAAGCCCGAGGTGCCTGTGGTCAAACTCAGCAAACAAAACACAGGACGCTGCAAGCCGGTTTAAGTGCAAGAAGACCATAATCCGAGGAGGTGACAGACAGAAGAAGCAAGCAGAGCGAGAGGCCCTCAGTGACCCCAAGAAAAACAGTTCTGGCTCTTGTCAGGACAAAAACAGAGCAAAAAGGAAAGATCAAAGGCAGGAAAATTAATTCCTTCTCCCTGGTGGTGTCAGAGAGGGCTTTGGCAACTGTCTCAAATGAAGTGTAAACCAGGCTGGGAGCAGTTACTGCCCAAGATTCCATAACACAGAAAGTGAAATTCAAGTCCCCAAAAAGCCAGGGGCAGGCTGGAGACACAAGCCAACTGAGGCAGAGCTAAGATCCTTTCCCTAGTTCCCTTCAAGTTCTAACAGATGCCATCAAATTCCAGAAACACAGAAGAAAAACATCTGTCTTGACAGCCAGGAAAACAGAAAGGCTCAGAGGCTACAGCTGAATTGAACAGGTTTTGAAGATAGATTCTGACCCAGAATTTAGCAGCATCTATATGCTTCCCTGGCGGCTCAAACAATAAAGAATCTGCCTGCAATGCAGGAGACCCAGGTTCAATCCCTGGCTTGGGAAGATCCTCTGGAGAAGGAAATGGTAACCCACTGCAGTATTCATGCCTGAGAGAATCCTGTGGACAGAAGAGCCTGTCTGTCCATGGGGTTGCAAAGAGTCAGACATAACTGAGTGACTAAACCACCATATGTTTTTAGCCTCTTCTTGCCTGATTAGGCATATAATGTACCTTTTCCAGCAGTTGTTTCATTTTTCAACTCAACTCTGTGGTTACAAAATGCCTATCTCTGTTTTGGATATTGCCGTGAATGATAGACACAAGAGGATGTATGACCCAATGGTTCACAAAAAAGGTCATTCAGGTACTTGATCAAAATTCTCCACAAATGGAGATGAAGCACCAACATTTCATTCTCCCCCAAGGGCCCAGGAAAGCACATGCCCACATTCTCTGACTATAACTGCTTCTTCCTGGAGGGTCCCAGGTCTGGCAGAAACCTAGGAGTGAGTGAAGAGCATGTCCTTCTCAGCAGTAGTCTGACAATTAAAAGCGTAAGCCACTGTCAATGAAGGGACTCCAAAAATAATCTGTCACTATATCTCACCATTTTTTGACAAGGAAACCCTATTTCAAGGGAACCTTCTGCTAAACCTAATTTAAAAGCTATATCTACTTTGTCTATCTTTGTGACAGACACTATAAAGACACCAGCAGGCCCGTATTCCATTAAGAGGGTAGTCATCAGGATGGAAAACCTAGCAAGAGGATGGCTACTCATGGGACCGAGCTTGCCCAGTTTTCACACCTCCTGTTGGTATTTGATCCTGGCTTTCTAGCCAACCTGCTGAACCCCATGAGGAAAGAAAGAATCTGTCAACATTCAGAGCTGAGGAGGAAATAGCGGTCTTGAGATAAAATTCCTTCTGTGGCAGATGTATATTTTTCCAGCTTTATCAAGTGTCTTTTCTCAACAGAGTTGCACAGGAGTAGATTTCATAAAATAACAAAATCACACATAATCATAAAAGCTAGAAGCACTCCCCTTTGAGATTTCCTGCTCAGAGGAGGCAGAGATAAAGTTCTAGAGCTGGGCACACTTCTGAGTCGTCCCACCATAACTGTGCAGTTTCTCTGCATGCCTCAATTTTCTCATTACCTACTTTTCATAAAGCAGGCACCAACAATTGGATCTGCATATTTAGGGGAAATTAGGATGATGAAATATATCAACCCAAATGAGAAGGAAGACAATAAATATTTCTGATGTCTTAGTTTGAGCTCCCCAGGAGCAGATCTGAATCCTGAAGCAGGGGATCAGGTGCACACATCAATCTGAGGGGGAAGCAACTGGAGAGAGTATAGACTGGGGAGAAGAGCAGTAAGACATGGGACGGAAGAAAGCTAATAAAGGTTGGGTTCTCAAACCAGTTGTTACAGTGGGTGATTGAAATCTAGTCCTGCAAAGATGCTCTAGAAAACTGTGAAAATACATGTCTCAGGCTTCCACTGAAGGCCAGGGGAACAGAGGTATTTATATGCCAACTCTCATCAGGCACTCATGTAGCAGTCACCACAGAGCCATCCATAACTCCTTGTGTGGACTCCCTTGGACTCAAAGTGTTTCACCTAATACTTAATTTTTTCTTACCATTTCAGTGTGGGGTTTTCTGAGAATGGCAGGAAGTCACTGGCTAACTAATAATCAGATAGGCAGAGCATCTGTAGAAGGAATTCCTCAGATCTTACATCTCCCCAGAAGCAAGCACAATTTATTTTGGACCTGATGGCAGTTTCACTTACTTTGAACTCTTCAGAGGCAAATACTGACTTTACTCTTTAGAATAATGTTGAATATTTTTGAACACTATGAGATACCAACTTGACTCCTTTGGATACTGAAAAACAAGGAAGTTTCTCCTGCAAACCAATTATATAATGCTACTGTAACAGTGGCTTTAATTAATTGTAGGTAGTAATCTTGAAAGTGGGGAGTGGAGGCAGACATATCTTACACAGTAGATGACAATCTCTAAATTGTGTGTGAGTGGATGTGAATCTATTTGCACTCATTTCCCAGATATTTTGATATTTTTAGGGAGAATCCTCCTCCACAGGGAGCCATCCTTACTCGTGAGTGAGGATGTGGTATAAAATGAAGGTTGAAAAGTATACACTCATCACCAAAGTCTAGAAGAGAAATGTGATGAGAGACAGAAACCAGAGAGAGAGAAACCATAAAGAAGAGAGGTACATGAAGAGAGTAATGGTTCCCTCTAAATAAGAAATAGCCTCAGGATACTCTCAAATAATGCTGCTTGCCATGTCCACATTTGGACAAATGGGGCCACATTGTGCTGCCTGTTCAAACAGTCCTGAGCTCGGGCCCAGCCCTGGCTTGGGAAGTGGAACCCACACAGTCACGACAGGTTTCCTACAACACTGCTCGTGTTGATGTTGGAGCAGATGAAAGCAGATGTTTCCTGTCACACTGCGAATCTCCCCCTAAAGAACACGTCAGCACCCTTCATCTCTTCAAGCCACACAGAAGACCAGGGGCCTCCGTGTAACTGGATTTCTTCTCAACTTCACTGTTTCATTTGCTAGATCAGTTATTCCTGAACAACGTGCTCTGGAACCCTGTGTTCTTCTCATAAATGGAACCTGGCACAAAGTTTTATAAAAGGGAGAAACTAGTAAGAGAATGGCCCCCAGAGCCAATGAAAGGAAATAGGTCTCTGACATGCAGCTGCCATGACTAGTTGACACTCTTGGCTTAAAAGTACCTAACAGCTTTAGGGGATAGACAGGGGATGCAGAGTGTGGGCCCTGAGATCTGGAGATTCCTGTGGAAATGGGTCCAATCAACAAAGGGTGATATCATCAATTAAGGAAAACCCAGCCACTTGTGGAGAACATTTGGCAACTCTTCAGCTGTGCACCCTTTCCTATTTTAGGAAATAGAGAACACTGAATAAACAGAACGTAGGAAATATTAGCATGTGATATTTGTCAGAATCACACTATAAATGTCTGTTAACTTGATGACTCTCAAACTAAAGTATCAGGAAGTACGAAAGGCTCCCTTTCACTTGCCAGAAACATTCTGATTGAAGGAAAGAATTTTCCTCAGCAAACACTTCAATAAAATCGAAGATTTAGATGAGGGAGGAAAAAATAAGGTAGACTATGTTATTAACTAATAATAACAGCAATATCCACAAATGCCTATTTTCTGCTGATCATTTTACATATATTATCCCAACTGAGTTACACAACAATCTGATGCAGTTAAGTACTCTAATTTTCATTTGACAGATGAGAAAACAAGTGCAGGGAGGTTAGGTAGCTTCGCTACATTTACACAGCTAAGTCACAGCAGATCTCATACTTGAACTCAGGTCTTTGTGACTCTAAAGGTCTTTATAGTCACGCTGTAGCATCTTTTCTGCTCACAGTGGATGGTTTGCTCCAGAACATTTTCTCTTTTCCTGACCTGACTCACCCCTGCTTACCACCATGAGGAATTATTAATACTATGCTCAAAGCATTATATTTGGGTTAAAAAAGAAAGAAAAGGAAACTCATTCAAGAGCTTCCCATGAGAGACATTCATAACCTAGAGAAGAAAGTTCCATTACAGCCATAAGTCTTGATCCTGGACTAGGCCACATAAATGGTTTCCTCTCAGCACTTCATGGCCCCTGGTATAGCATTCCTCACGCTGCATTTTAAGTGTTACTCAGGATATCTGTTTCTCTCTCTGAGTCATAATTTTTTTTTTTAGGGTAAGCACAAATTGTATTCACTTATAACACCGTCTGACCCAGAGAAGATATTCAATAAATGTATACTGATGAGTAAGTGAACAAACTGGAATAAGCAAGTGACGTCAAAGACAACGGCATTTTCAGGAAACACCCATAATTCTACAATGTCTGTTAATGCTGGGCAAACACTTTAAATGAGTTAGCAGCTACTGACAGTTCCCCTCCCAAAGTCATTGACACTGATTTCCTCACTGACAGAACAATGGCTTTATTATTTATCCTAAGCAAAAGTGAACATACCATAGGAAAGGAAAACTACTGCACTGAATGGTTTCCGGGAAAGTTTCTTTGACTTTCAAAAGATGCATGAATAAAAAGCAGCTTCTTTTCTTCCACAAGACCACATCATATATAGGAGAAGAGCTACAATTTCTGGAGCAGCTCCATGAGGAAAGCTCACCAAGGACAAAAACCACACCCTGAGGATGACAGAACCCAGCTCCTTAATGATGAGATCAAGGCAGTGAATTAGCCTCCTTACCTGGGAGCGAGTTCCTTCTAGACATTTTAACATGTGAGCTACAGTTTTTCCTTACTGTTTACATCATTTGGAGTTCAGGTTTCTGTTACTTGAAACTAAAAATCACCTTGTTCCTTTCCCCTAACCCTGCTTCCCAATCTTTGTTGTTACATCATAATTCCATAGGTAAAGATGGGTACTAGTGGGTTTCTCCCTGCTCCAAGCATCAGTTTACTTATTTATAAAATCTTTTATCTTTTCTTCAGTAAATAAGGAATATCTTATCCTCTTCCTCATTGTCATCATTAATATCATCATCATCAATTATGTCATCACCCTAACTTCTTTAGCCTAAGAGAAAAAAATTCATCATGTCAAAGATTAAATAATATTTTATATCTGCATAGACTACACTATTTTGCACAGAATATTCAGAATATCATCTAAACCCATGGCAGAAATTTTAAGTTGTTCCACGGTAACTATCCTCCTCTTCTTTCTTGATAAGAAAACAATTGAATTTGAGCAGTGCACATGGTCATTCAAAGTGAAGCAGCCACTTCCCAGCTTCCCTTGCAGCTAGGTGTTGCCATATCATTAAGTTCTGGCCAGCAGGATATAAGCAAAAGCATCAAATGTCTACCCTGTGAACCTCTTTAATAATACAGTGTGTCTATTTTTGCTCTTCCTTTTGCCCTTCTTTATCTGGTACTCCAGTAGCTGCATAAAATGCAGACATGGTTGTTGGAGTTCCTGCAGTCTTGAAGTCTGAGGGTAAGAGCTACACCAACAGGAGTCAGAGCAACAAGCTAGAAGGAACACGAGTCCCTGGGAGCTCCGTGGAGAAGAGCCACTATATGAGCCCTGACAACTTCCCTTCTGGAAGGAGTGTCAGCTTTGAGAAATGATAAGAATCACTGATAAAATCAGTAGTACCAACATGCTCACACATATATCTTCTTTTCTGTTATATTCTACTGTATCTCCATGAGAGCTCACTCTAGTAATCCCACACTGGCTTGATGTCATGCCCACCCAGAGCCACAACAGTCTTTGATATCTGACCTAAGAGTTGGTCCTCAGATGGAAGTTTCCTCCAAAAATCCAAACAGCCTCGTGCAAACCAACTCTCATTCTCAAATTTCTCATGCTCCTGGCACCCACCTGCTTGATGAGATTCACATAAATAAACCTCACTTGGGGAGGAATATTCATCCTTCTACCTCCAAAGCCTCTTCCTAGTTCACCAGAGGACTTGGCTGAAGAATCTGCAAATAAATGGACTACGGAGGAGCTAACAAACTTTTAAAAAGTCATTATAAATGCAGGAAACAAGCATTACAACAATAAATTGGGATTTACATGTTAACTGTTAAGAAAGGGAGTAGTTAGCGCTATATTAGTAACAAAGAAAGCCTCTTTCACAAATGTCTCCTCTGTCCTCTCCCCCCACACACAGGTATATCATAGAGCAGTTAAGTTAGTCATATTGTTTCTCTTAGTTTACTTTTCAGCTTCTGGCTAAATACTGAACAGACTGTGAAATGGTCAAGTACTTATATTATACAAACAAATTGCACTATATATTTTAATTGGATGTACATATAACACAATATAAAAACACTAGCAGCAGAAGTAGCAGTAGGGGAAAAAACTTTCAACTCTGTATGGGGATTTAAATGGCTTCTCTGGGGGCTCAGAAGCTAGAGTCCACCCACAATGCAGGAGACCTGGGTTTGATCCCTGGGTCAGGAAGATACCTGGAGAAGGGAATGGCTACCCACTCCATTATTCTTGCCTGGAGAATTCCATGGACAGAGGAGCCTGGTGGGCTACAGTCCACCGGGTCACAAAGAGTCAGACATGACTGAGCAACTAACACACACACACACACACACACACACACACACACGGGATTAATTGCTCTGCCCCAAATACAGACAGACGCAGGAGTGTTTTAAAAGAAAAAAAGAAACTATGTTTTTCCAGAAAGACAATTTTTCTAAAGAGATGAGACGATCAGGGTTTGATAGTTCAGGGTCCACTTACTTCTATGAACAAAGAACTTCTCATTGTAACAACTTTAAAGAATATTAATAAAAATGTAAAAGATCAAATAACAATGGGTCTAATACTGGGTCCCTAGTGAAAGGTTCCATTTACAGCTATAGAAGAGCTAAAGAAAATGAACAATTATTATTTACAAAGTAATCTGAAAAACTACCAAATATAGACACTTGAGGATCACAACAGCAGTCTTCTAAAAGCTTGTTGTGCTATGAAATGTGAGGAACCCAAAGAAGGAACCCCCACTCAATCACCAGTATCTACATGGGGGATATATTGGGTCTAAGTGCAGCCACTGGTTAAACTTTTAGTCCCAGTTCCTTAGTGTTAAAGAACTGAGGCTGGTTTGAGTTTGCCAGCCATAAAATTTCAACATCATGATGATAACAATTAACCTTCTCTGAGGTCTTACTGTGAACGCACTGCTCTAAGCACTGTTCATACATTACCTCATTTAATCCCAATTAGAATGATGCTGTTATTATCTCATTTAGCAGGAAAGAACCTGATTAGGAAACCAGCCCAAAGACATACAACCAGAGAGCAGAGGATTCAAACCCAGGTAGTCTGAGCACAGAAGCCAATGAAAGCCAAAGAGTACCAAGTCCCACTCCATGCACGAACACACTTGTGTGTACTGGCAGGCAGGAATGTCTTCACTCCTTAACCTATGTCCTCTCTCAGTAGCACACATATTCTCTCTTTCCCTCCTACTCCTAAATTAGGTAGCAGAATCTGTGTAAGGCAATCTGCAAGATACTACATCATGATCTGGAAACACTCTCCAAATCTCTCATTAACATTCAGATTGAAGTCATGAACCTTTCTGAATCTAGCAGAATACCTTCCAAAGAGAATATTAATAAATTTTGTTGATGGTGAAGTTTGACAAAGGAAGAAAGGATGTGGAAGAGAAGACAAACTTCAGCCATGTATTCAGCACCTAGCAGTGGGCTGGGCACAGAGCAGGTACTAAAAATGGTTTTTGAAAATTGACAAAGTGGAAGGAAGGTAAGGATGCAAGTGTGCATGATAAGTCGCTTCAGTTGTGTCCAACTCTTTGTCATCCTATGGATGGTAGCCCATGAGGCTCCTCTGTCCATGGGATTCTCCAGGCAAGAATACTGGAGCGGGTTGCCATGCCCTCCTAGAGGGGATCTTCCCAACTCAGGGATCGAGCCCTTACGTCTCTTATGTCTCCTGCACTGGTAGGTGGGTGCTTTACCACTAGCGCCACCTGGGAAGCGTGGTAAGGATAGAGGGAGGGAAAAAAGAAGGAGAAAGAAAGAAGTGAGGAAAGAGGGAAAGAGCAAGAGAAGTGGAGGAAGGAAGACGGAAGGGAAGGAAGGGGTAGACAGAAGAGGGTGGGAAAGAAAGACGGATGCATTCCTGAACACATGCAGAGATCTGAGGCAAGCACCACCATTTGAATTCTAACACTGTTGTCAGTTACTGGAAAGTAGCAGAGGATCAGCAGGGATATGAGGAGGTAACAAGAAGGGCCTCTGGAGTTCTTAATCAGGTCCTGAATTCTCATTCCAGAACCAAACCAAAGTACACTCACCTAGCTCACATCCCTGGCCACCTACTGGGTCTCAAGTTGCTACCGTTACTCATTCTGGAGGGAGGAAGAAGGATCTTGCTTTGGAAGACAACTGCATCTGTTCTCTGTCACTTGGTCTGGGAAGGAATAACTGTCCCCCCAACTCCATTAAATGAGGAGAAAGGGCTTAAAACTTTCAGTCTCTCCCACATTTCATGGCCTAAGTGAGCCAAAAGGTCAGAGATGATAAAAACACCCACAAAGTCAAGACTCAAGGGCATGTTCTCAATTACTTCTTTCTAGAAAAGCTTTGTCTCATACACATGCACACACGTGTGTACAATTTTATCCTCCTAGTTTGGAATTAATATACACATACTACTATATATACAGTATATAACCAACAGGAGCAGGACCTACTGTATAACACAGAAAACTGTGCTTGATTTTTATAATAACCTATAAGGGGAAAGAATCTGAAAAAAAAGAATATATATACATATTTATATACACACACACATGTATAACTGAATCACTGTGTTGTACACCTAAAACCAACACAACATTGTCAACTATAAATCAAATATACTTTGATTAAAAAAAAACTTTATCCTCCTAGATAAGGTAATATAAGCAGGTGAGGGCTGAAAACTTGCTCCCTCAAAGAGAGAGCCTAGAGGCCGGGAACCTGAGGATGAAAGTGATACCTTCTAAGGCAAAGCAGAGAGGGAGTATTCAGGTGTCACCAAGCTGCTAGATCAAGATTCACCTGAGGCCAAGTCTACTTCAGTTAATAAGGACTGAAACATTCCCTTTATTATTTAGGTCCCATTTCAACTAGTGTTCTCTTATCTGCAGGGCAAAGATCCTAACTGATACAATCTCTCTGTGAGTCCTGGATAGAGAATGTGCATTCTTAAATACAACCACCAACTCACCAAACAATTTTCTTTTATGCTAGGATGTAAACCACTGATGCCACCAGGGACTCTAAAAGAACTTGGAATTCCAAACGACAAATTTAAACCTCAGGCAGAAACCTGATCAGAGATGAGACAAATGACTCCCCAGGTCTGAAATCTACCCTCACCTGTGTAGGGCATATAGACAGGGGCTTACACAATTTTTTTTTCTTTTCTTTTTCTAAGCATCAAATATCTTATAACCAACCACTAACACATTACTTATTAAAAGATCCCACTTTATTTAACTGGTAACTTTTAAGTTTCTGCTCATCAGTGTTGCATAAGACTAAAAACTCCTAAAAGGAATCATATCAGTTTAGCCCACTTTACACAGAATGTTATGGAGAAACGCTGCTGAAACGTGATAAAGGTTTCTTCATACAACCACTGCTGATCTTACTACTTCAAGCAGATCCTGAGGTAACGGTATAAAATTCAAATCCTACCTTAAACTCCAGTCAACATTTTCCTGGAAGTCTTAAGTTACAGCCAAGAACTGCTTCTTCCAGAGCTTTACTAAACAAGAGTGATGTTTAAGGTCAAAATTATAAGACATTTTGGGGTCAAAATAAATTATGCATGTGTGATATCACCCAACACACACATAGGTCCCCTGACACACACACTGATAGACACAAATGACCTTCACCCAAGATATAATCTAATTTCTCCTATTCTCAGCAATAAGGAACAGCAAAGAAGTTATGAGACTTTATATTAGACAATCTAGTACCAGTCTTGACTGCTTCCTTTTTGATGGGCAACCGTGGGCCATCATAATGGCCAAAGCAGAGAGGGATTATTGAGGTATCACCAAGTTGCTAGGTCAAGATTCACCTGAGGCCAAGTCTACTTCAGTTAATATGGACTGAAACATATTACTTAATCTCCCAACATCATACTTTTCCTATAAAGCTTCAATAATAACACTTAATGCAAATACTTCTGAGGGCTGACCACTGAATAAGAAACTGCAATGAAATCCACTATAAATAAAAATGCATTCACCCTCTTACTCTGTGCTGAGCAGGCAAAATTTGGGGAGAGTTTTTTTATTCTCCTGTGCATCTTTCTTAGATACTATTCTTACCTCAGCCCTACTGGAAAGTGAAATTGATAGACTTGGCAATTTAATCAGTGTTCCAACAGGTTTGGTTTAAGATTACCCTAAGAGGTTGAGGTTTAAAATCCATTAAACCTGGTGCACTGGGAAGACCCAGAGGAATCGGGTGGAGAGGGAAGTGGGAGGGGGGATCGGGATGGGGAATACGTGTAAATCTATGGCTGATTCATGTCAATGTATGACAAAACCCACTGAAAAAATAAAGAAATAAATTAAAAATAAAATAAAATAAAATCCATTAAAAAACTTTTTTTGGGTGAAAGTTATAAAGTTCATTTCAAAATATATAGCATACACCAAAAGCACATTTTTGTACAAAAAGCTCTTTCCCTCCAAAAGGATCTTCAGGCCTAAGATGATTCATCACTATCCTCCATCATTTAAAATCATTGTCAAGTGCCAAGCTTCTCTGGCTGCTTGACAAAGCATATAGTTCAGTTATGCTGGGCTATCCTATCTTCTTTATATCTTTATGCCACCAATGAATTTGACTAATGACCTTGAAATCTTAGAACTTTCAACTCTAAATGTAAATCTTTCCCAAGACAAGACTGAAAATAGTGTACCGATGTTCTGGCTCACCAGAGAGAAGGAAGTAGTGGGCAGCAATTCCAAAGACCACTCGTCTCACTTGAACCCAGCCAGTGTGTATTGATAGTCTGGTAAATGCAAGCTTTGATGCTAGGAACTAGATGCACTCAAACAGAGGGCATGACCTTAATCATAAAGGAAGACCCAAGAGAAATTCTTTGGTTTGTTTTCAAATAAATAGGATTTGATTATTTTTATCACTTTTATCAAGGTATTACTGATATAAAATAAAATTTGCCAGCTTTAAGTGTACAGTTCTATGAATCTTGATAGATAGGTACACAGATAGATAGAGTTGTGTTATTAATACTGCTACCATAATTAAGATACAGAACATTTTTATCAGCCCAAAAAGTTACCTCATGCCTCTTTGCAATAATGAATTGGATTGATTTTTAAAGTGTGTAAGTATTTGAAGTCACAAAAAAGAAAGGAGAATATTTAACCAAATGGACCCTTCAAAAACCAAAACTGAGATTATAAGTAAAGATAGGTCATGAAGTCAACGTTTGCACTGGAGAACAACAACATGCCACTTAGTTATATGCTCTAGACCAGATGGCATTGGAACCCAGCCTTAAGTGATCTTTAATCCCCAATTACCCAGGGTGGTGTAAATGAATTTCTTTCAGTATTGGTAGAACTCACCAGTGGTCAAAATTATTTGCCAAACACCAACAAGTGCCAAGTCAATGGGACTGGAAGGACTGAGGGTAGGATGTTGGAACTGTTATTAATGACTATGCTTTTCCAGAAACAAAATTGAAGAGTGGCAAGGAGTCCCTGCAGATAGAGCAGGCCAGAGAAAGCCAATTCCTAAAAATGGTTTGTCTGAGATCATATGTAGGGGTGATGATAACTATATGTTTTGGAACTCAGGTTACTGATTGCTCATTCAAAATTGTTTTACTGACCAACATAGAGAGCAAACACCCAACCAAGACAGCTCTGAACAGCTGAACAAAAGATGGTTTATCCAACATCTCCAAAGTTCTTGCAGATTCTAGTCTTAAATGTTATCAATTTATTCCTCTCACTTTAGGTAATTAATCTATAAGTGCCCTCTACTTAATGTGGGCATGAAATTGCTTTCTCATCTGACACCAACTCATAGAAAAACTGACAAGCAGGCTTGGATCACCATCAGCATCCTTTCCAGAAGGTAGACACAAAAGGCATAGAAGAAGGTATCCTCTAACCTAGGATGAAATCAGTACTCACCCTACCTACCTAGGAAAGGAATAAAGACACCTGAGCTTAAGTTCAGGCTCTGGTAAGTGTGTTTACCTATTGACTGAGAAATAACTGCTGTGCCATTGCTTCCTTTTATCTCATTTTTATTGTCATAATCAATACATAGTATAACTAAAATTCAACTCACCACAAACTTACCTAAATATAAATGAAAACCATAAGTCAGGCACAGTTTTATTAGATACCCAAAAGACTAAAAAATTATACATCATTCCTTTCCTCCTTATCACTCGGTATATTTATTTTCCTTTGCAATCAATAAATTGACAAATTTATTTTGTAAAAAAGTTCAAAGAAGCTTGTTTATATATCATGGCAGTTAACTTTTGGAATTATGTGATTAGATCTGTGGAGCTCAAGCTACTTTTTCTCCCAAATAAAAAATATTCCAAAAAGGAAAAAAATCTCATTCATTCATTTGGTAAGCGTTTTTGAGAACCTACCCTATGCCAGGCACTGGCCAAAAACTTTGCTTGTGGAGGATTTACAGGACATTAGGAAACAGACAAACACATTTTTAATGTCTGTGATAACTGTGATAAAGGGACCGCTGAAGAGTAAGTTCTATGTACTCCTTTGGATGGAGAAACATGACATCAAAAGAGTACTACTAAGAAGGTGATGCTGACTTAAGTCTTGAAAGATCAGGAAGAACAAAGTAGGCAGTGGGACAAGGTGAGGGGAACACATTTTAAGGAAAGAGAACAGGATATGCAAAGGTACATCAGTGTGAGAGGTCATCAAATTTGGGAAACTGTAAGGGTGCTTCCCAGGTGGCTCAGTGGGAAAGAATCTGCCTGCTGAGCAGGAGATGCAGGCTTGATCCCTGGGTTGGCAAGATACCCTGGAGAAAGAAATGGCAACCCATTCCAGTATTCTTGCCTGGGAAATCCCATGGACAGAGGAGCCTGGTGGGCAACTGTCCATGGGGTCACAAAAGAGTCAGACACAACTTAGCAACTCAACAACAGCAACAAATATATAGAATGTACAATGAGCTCATGGAAATCCATCAAAAAAGGGGAGAAAATCCTAAATACAAAGTCAGGCAAAGGATAGGAACAGAGACTTAATAAAAAGGAAACGCCCAAATCTCAAGCATCTGAAGAGATGTTCATTAGCAATATGAGAAATGAAAATTTAGTACAGCAATGGTATATTACTCTCTATCTCTTCCATTGGTCATTGACTCTTCCATTGGTCAATAAAATATAGGTCTGGACTTGAAGATGCAGAAACTAGCAGGGGAAGCAGCCTAGTGAAGTACAATCTAACACAGGATTTGGTCAAATTAAGTATACACAGTGCTTCTGACCCAACAATTCTCCTCTTGGATACACATGTCGAAGAAACTCTCACATAAACCCCAAGGGGGCTATGAAGCATCATTCACTGATGCGGGAGGTGAGAGACAGCCTGAGTGTTCAGAGGAGCAGGAATGGAAGTAACCTGTGGATGCAGACCATGGACTACTCTGCAGTAGTCAGAAGCAACACTCTACATGCACACTGAGGCACTGAGAGGATCTTAACACAAAGTCTTTAGTGGAAAAGAGTAAGAAAGCAAATACAGTCTATTTATAGTACTAGTCACAATCATCTGAAGTACATGCAAATAAAACAACACACGCAAACAAAAGGATACCCAACAAATACACATTTGCAATTGTCTCTGGGAGGAGGGTAATCAAAGAAAAGAGAAGTATGTTAAATTTTTAATAATAAGAAATGAGTCTCCCACTGGACACACTATGAAAGGACTGCTCAATGATGAGCATGATTAACTCAGCTGGCTACACCTGAGGTCCAAAAAACTGGGGAGAGGATGAGACTGGGAGACAAGCAGGCAGAGATTACCAAAAAGACTGGCCATTGTGCTGGCTGTTCCTGGTTTGCCCCCTTCCACCCGAGAGCCCGCCATTCCATTCAACACCCACCTCTGCCCTGTCAGCTTCCCTAGGAGGCTGAGCTGCAAGGGCTGCCCCCTGGCTTCCTGTGGGGTTTGGTCAAGAGGAGGCATCAGCAAGAGATTGAAGGGTGGGAAAAGAGAGAAGTTAGGGTATTTATACCTCCCTGACAAGATCAGTCCTGACAACTTCAAATCTCCTCAGCTATGGTTACCCAATCCCTCCCTGACTCTTCAGTCCTGGGGGATTACTAGCTTTCTGATACTGTGAGTCCTGAGATGCCTCTCTATCACTTCTTGCTTTTTTTTTGTTTGTTTGTTTCCTTCATTATCTTCGTTCATACTTCTGTAGACCAGGTTATTAAAGCTACTATTACTAAATTCTTTTTCGCAAACTCTTTTGATGGTGCCATTTCCGTTCTCCCTTGACCATGAATTAAACAGCTATGGGTGGTTTTAGGGCAATAACTACTATTATAAAGAGCTTTTTCTCTCTTTTCTGTTTTAATATAAGTTATACTTGAACATATTTATATGCTAGGGCAAAATAATTCCTATTACTCTATAGCACAATGGATGTATGGGAGACTGGATAATTACATATTAGCTCACAATACTCTCTCTCCCTTACCACTGTGCATCCTGATTGATCTTGGAGACAAAATAACACAGATCTAAAGTGTGTAACAAGGACCAAGTTCATCATAGATAAGTAGATGCTGCATACTTGCTGGATTAACACTGTCTAGATTCCAATGACCAACTGGATATGTTCAAGATAAAGCTACAGTACATATTTTAGGTCGGGGATTGGCAACAAATAGCTGTAGACTATATTCTGAAAAAATAAGCATTTTCACATGTGCTATGGGCCATTTCTAATGTCAGCATCAAAGCCAGGTCTACCTGCATGTTTCTAGTCTTTGGTCCTACCCATAAACTCCTCAGAAAGTCCATTATCTATATTACCAAGGAGGATGTTCCACACTTGCCAATTATTACTATACCAAGTTCATTTCCCCTGAACATGCATTACAATATGTGTTTATATGCTTTTTCTTTACTTGTTATTATTCATCTTCTGCATCAGACAGTAAGTTCCATCAGGGCAAGGGACAATTGCCTAGGATATAGAAGGCCCTTAATAAATATTTCTTGAGTGAATAAATAGAGAACAACAGGAGTGGCACAAAAAGCAAAAAGAGAGTAGAAGAGTCCTAATTCCCTTTTCCATCATGTTTATGGGTGGTGGACCTCATATCGCCTCCCTGTAATCAAAACATACTTTCTATATATGGCTCCCTTGCAGTGTATACTAGGATGCTAGCCTTGATTGAGGCTTTAAATATTTCTGAATGAGGAGAGTTCATGTCTGCATGCGTTTGCCTTGCTTAACACAGCATTCAGCACAGGACCACGCACAGATGGGTGCTTCATAAGTATTACTGAAGGAAGATAACACAGGGGATTATCTAATACCGCCTCAAGGAGTAGAGATAAATCTTGGGCCACAAATATACTTCTAATGTGCTTTACTTCTCAAATAATTTGAACCAAAATGATTTCAGCAACACAGATTCATCTGTAACCACAAATCAGACACATTTAGAATGACAAAGCCCAAAAGAATGCCATTTTCAAGGCTGAAACGGTATTATTCTGGGGTAAATGCAATCCTTGTCTCAGTGATACTGTAAGAGTAGAAATAAAAGATACTGAAAGTCTTCCCTCAGGGAACAACAATTATCCATGAAACAATGGAAGTCTGTCTGAATAATTCATCAGCATCAAGGGTGCAGGCCTCCTTTATTCTGCAATCCCAGGAGTTTGGGCAAGTGCACCATTGAATGTGTCTCAGTTACTTCGCTGTCTTTCTTCCAGGGTCTGGCATTTAGGGGCACATTCCTATGATTTTATTAACTAAAAAATAACCTAAGTAGGAAACTACTGACAAGATAACATTTTGAGGCAGCATTTCTTTCACAAAGAAGAAACTTATAAAGTGTCTATCATGAGAATCCACCAGGGACTCCACAAGAGATCAAATACCCAAAACAAATCACCACTTCAGAGCCCACAGAATTCTGAATCCCAACCAGCAAGCATGAATAATCCTTTTAAACGGTCACTTACATATCAGAACAGGTCCTCTGTGAACTTTCTAAGCAAGGCTTCTGGTTTCTGACTGAAACAGAGATTCATCAGGAAGGAGGGATAAACTGAAACCAAGAACAACTGGGAAATTTCCATAAGAAAACAGCACAGATGGGTTGTGTTGTCAGAATGAAACTGGTCCCTCCCGGCCAGGGTTTGGGAAGCTGCTGACTACCCCATGGGAGAGCTGAGCAATATTCGCAACTGGTTTCTCAGAAACCATCCTGATTAAGTTGTAGTTACTAGGCAGATGCAATAGTTTCAAATTCCAGGTCACTTTCTTATTAGCTGTGTAACCTTGTGTGAGTCACTAAATCTCTCTGATAATTGGTTCAGCATCTTTAATATGCTGAGACTAATGTCTACCCAAGTACCTTTCTAAATTATTGCAAAGATCAAGTGAGTTCAAGTTAATGAAAGTTCTTTCTAAATTGTAAGATTATGTATAAGTGTGCATGCATGCTCAGTTGCTGGGTCTTTCTGACCCTTTGTGACCCCATGGACAGCAGCCTGTCATGTTCCTCTGTCCATGTGATTCTCTAGGAGAGAATACTGGAGTGGGTTGCCATTTCCTCTTCCAGGGGATCTTTCTGACACAGTGATTGAACTCATATTTCTCCCAAGTCTCCTGTACTGGTAGGCGGATTCTTTACCAACCACTAAGCCACCTTATATATCCTCCCAGAATATTAAGTAACCTACACAGAACTCAGGATCCTCTGTGACTCTGAGTTTTCCATTTCTAGAGACAGTCTGGTTTTTGCTTTGCTTTCTACAGTTTTGCTGATTTTTTTTTTTAAGTGAAGTGAAGTCACTCAGTCTTGTCCAACTCTTTGCAACCCCATGGACTGTAGCCTACCAAGTTCATCCACCCATGGGATTTTCCAAGCAAGAATACTGGAGTGGGTTGCCATTTCCTTCTCCAGGTGACCTTCTCGACCTGGGGATTGAACTGCGGTCTCCCGCATTGTAGGCAGACGCTTTATCGTCTGAGACACCAGGGAAGTAGTTCATGTCTTTTTTTTTTTTAAAAGGAAAGATATAAACCAAGATAAAGGGGGAAGAATGGAATTACACATCCCACCCTTTGGAGCTGCTAGGCAAGAATTTTAAACTGTGGTTGCTTCATTATCACAGATTTGACATCAATATCACCTGAGGGAAAGAAGTAACATAGGGGGCGGCATCCAAAAGGCATCTGATTCATCTCCGTACTGGTGGAGGAATAAAAGATCAATTTACAGAAATCAATTATATTTCCAATTACTAGCGGCAAACAACTGGAAAATTAACCTTATAAAACTATTCCATTTGCATTAGCATCAAAATATACAAAGTACTCATGAATCAATTTGACAAAAATTGTAAAGATTTCCACGCTAAACTACAAAATATCCGGAAGAGAAACTAGCCTACAAAGTATGTAAGAGAAATTAAAGAAAACTAAATAAAATAAGAGATATATCACATTCCTGGACTAGAAATCTCAGTATTATTGAAATGCAATTCTTCCAGAATTGCTCTGTGGATTCAACACATTTTCAATCAAAATTGCAATAGGCCCTAGTAGAAAATAACAAGTTGATTCTAAAATGTATATAGAAATGCAAAGGACATTAGATATATAATTTTTTCTATATGAAGAGAAAAGAAATAAGAGTTGGGGGGGGTCATTTGACTTAACCAACTACTTTAAAACTTCAATAATCAAGACAAGGAAATATTGGCATAGGGATAGACAATAGATCAATGGAGCAGAAGGGATAATCTTGAAACAGACCCACATATATATGGTCAACTGATTTTTAACAAACACATCAAGGGAAAGGTAAATTCTTTTCAATAACAGTTGCATATAGGGAAAAAACAAGCCTCAACCCCTGCCTTATAACCCACAGAAAAATTAATTCAAAATCATCAAAGACTTAAATGCAAAATTAAAATGACAATGATTCTAGAAGTAAGGATAGGAAAAAACATCTTTTTGACCTTTAGGTAAGCAAAGATTTCTTGAGGATAAGAAAGTATATATTATTTATATGAGGGCTTCCCTGGTAGCTCAGCTGGTAAAGGATCTGCCTGCAATGCAGAAGACCCTGCTCTGATTCCTGGGTTGGGAAGATCCCCTGGAGAAGGGATCGGCTCCCCACTCCAGTATTCTTGGGCTTCCCTGATGGCTCAGACAGTAAAAAATCACCTGCAATTCGGGAGACCTGGGTTTGATCCCTGGGTTGGGAAAATCCTCTGGAGGCGGGCATGGCAACCTGCTCCAGTATTCTTGCCTGGAGAATCCCCATGGACAGAGGAGCCTGGTGGGCTACAGTCCATGGGGTTGCGAAGAGTCGGACACAACTGAGTGACTAAGCACACAATTATACAAGAAAAAGAATTGGACACTGTCAAAATTTAAAACTCACGCTCATCAAAAGACACAATTAAGTATTTGAATGAGGAAGTGACAGGCATGGAGAAAATATTTGTAATACATATATCTGACAAAAGACTTATTATCCAGGATATTCCCTGGCAGACCAGTGGTTAGGCCTCTCACTGCTGAGGACCTGGGTTCAATCCTTGGTCAGGGAACTAAGATCCCACAAGCTGGCAGCATGGCCAAAAAAAAAACTTATTACCAAGAATATATAAAGAACTTCTCTAAATCAATAACAAAAAGACAAACAATGCGCCTTCAACTGAGCAAATACATTTCAAACAGGTACATAACAAAGAAGTTCACAAATGGACAATAAGCATATGAAAATGAGCTCAACATCACTAGAACAATACAAATTTAAACCAAAATGAAACACTATTTTGCACTCACTAGACTGGTTAAAATAAAAAAGACAGAAAACACCAAATGTTATTGAAGATATAAAGTTACTAGAAGTCTCACACGTTGCAAATAAGAGTATAAAATGGAAAACAGTTTGGCAGTTTCTTGTTAAATTAAACATACATCTATCCTACATGCAGCATTCTACTCCTGGATGTTAACTGAAGAATGTAGATGTATACACAAAAAGACACGTGTAAGAATGCTTATAATGGCATGATTTATAGTATCTAATAACTGAAAACAACCCAAATGTTCATCAACAGGATACTGGAAAAATAAATTGTGATATATTCATACATTGATATACTATACTGAAACATAGGGGAATGAACTAGTTACAAATTCAGTGAATGCAGATGAATAAAAAAATACATATTAAATGAAAAAACTAGTAATAAATATATAGTATATGATTCTATTTTTGTGAAGCTCAAGAACAGGCAAAGCCTAAGTATGGCAGAAGAAATTACAACAACTGGGCATTGGAAGGAGGAACTTTGGGGGGTGATAGGAATGTCCTATATCTTATTTTCATTGGTTGTCACCCAGATGTATACCTTTTCCAAAACTCATTGAATTGTACCCTTAAGAGTAACTCAATTCACTTCATATAAAATTTACTTCAGGAATGATTGAATGAATGGTAACACCATGAGGAAATAACTTCACCATCCAGAAGATGAGATTCTGCAGGACAACTGGTCTGGTCTCCTCAAAAATCATTATCATTAACTAAAAGAGAAAAGGCTTGTGCTAGATTCTAAAAGACTTAAGAGATGTGACAACCAGATGCAATGTATGATGTTAGACAGGATGCTGCTTTGGGCAAAACCATCCGTTAAAGACACTCCAGGGACACTCAGGGGAAATTTGAATATGATCTTGATTTTAGATGATATAAAACTGAATTAAGACAAAGTTGGAGATTGTTGATGGGAAAAAAATGTTACAAGGCAGTATGTACTTTCAGATCTCTTTTTGGTTTCACAAAAAGGCAAATATATATTACACATATTATATTATGTATGTTATATATGATTTATAGCTACGCATATATATTATATATGTATATAAAGAGATTCAGTAGGGAATATACATTTATCAATTAACATAAGCAGCTCAGGCAGAGTCGCTTACATTTTCCTCGTTTTCTGTGTTTTTTAACTTTCCAGCATGAACAAATACTGCTTCCACAATAATACATTGCTTGAAAATATTAGACTCTGAAATTCACTGTTTCCTAAAGATAAGCTAAAAGATGGGTGGATAGGGCCAGGGTAAGAAACTTTAGACTGTTATCTACTGAGTCTCCTGTTGAGCATTTTCCATGTGTATCTCGCTTCATTCTCACAACAAACTTATCTTCCCTGTTTTTATAGAACTAATGATGATATAGTAAAAGTTGCTCAGTCGTGTCTGACTCTTTGCAATCCCATGGACTGTAGCCTGCCAGGTTCCTCTGTCCATGAAATTCTCCAGGCCAGAATACTGGATTGGGTTGTCTATCCCTTCCCCAGGGGATCTTCTCAACCCAGGAATCAAACTGGGGTCTCCTGGATTGCAGGCAGATTCTTTACCAGCTGAGCTACCAGGGAAGCCTGAGACAAGTGAGCATTTTAAAATAATATTATCTGATCCTAAGACTCATGTTCTTTCTACCTTGCTTACATATTTAGTAAGTTTTCTTACCATTTATGTATTTACTATGAACCACGCATTCTGTTACATGCTTTATAAGAATTACCTCATTCCTACCTCATACAATCCATGTAAGGATGATACTATTATCATGCTCATTTTAAAGATAAGAAAACAGAGACACAGAAATCAAATAAGTCTCCCAAGTTCCTGAGAGCTAAGATGTAGCAGAACCCAGTTCAGGCCACCTGATTTTTCACACTTCTATTAACTATATCATGTCTTTAAATTCCCACATCTCTAAATTCAACAAGTTCCCAAAGTGCGAGGGAGAATGAGTGAGAGCTACCAGCAGAAGGAACAATGACATCAGGGGCCTGTCATGAAGTTTTTCACGGTGACATTCTGCTTACCTGTCGAGGGCGGTGCTGGTGGGCATACTCCTTCCAAACCCTCGGACTCCCATCTGACGGAAATATGGAATGCAAGAGAGGTTGGCGGCAATGATGGCCAAGGAGTCGGAAGGGCTCACAAAGAAGCCATTTTGGCCTAGGATCATGTAACGGTCCTGTGGGAAAGAATGTGTGAAAATGTTCAGGCAAAGGCATCTGCTGCTAGCAGTCCATTCCCATCATCACCACCAGGCACTTTACTGCCATCCTCAGATTTAAACAATGGAAAACCACTTGAAGGAGGCCAAAGAGGGCATGGGAAACTAAAATCCCTGAATATTGCAGGGCCCAGGATCTTGACACTGCTAGGAAAATATCTGACCTGTTGAAATATGGATGACTTCCTCAGGCTTTAGTAGCCTCTACATTCTTCATTCACACTTCTCCCAAACATAATGGAGAACAGAGATTATTACTAAAATAGCTGTTTTCTTAACATGGTGATTTCAACAAGATCAGTCATAAATAAAGATGTATTGCATGAATTTTTTAAAAGAAATAACCTCTTTATAACATACTGCTACTTGGAAAAAGAAAAGTAATGGCTATTTACATGCAGTACTAGGCCATTAAGTAGAAGGGCAGATGCAGAGCCAGTTAGCGTTCATATGCCCCTTACGTGTCAGCCCCAGAGGTATTCAACAATTCTCTGGTTTCCAGTGTTTGGCTCATTATATAGCAAAACGATCAGCAGGCAGAAAGCCTTCCTCCTTACCCCATCAGCATCAAACGCAGCTCCAAATCCATATTCCCCTCCTTTCATAGCTTCCAGAAGGGTGGTTGCATATGTCAGGTTGGGGTCAGGATGCTGCCCTCCAAAATCTTCCAGGGGAACACAGTTGATTGCAGAATTGGCTGGGGCCCCCAGCTCATCACACAGAACTTTTCTCACATAGGGTCCCATTACTTAAAAAAGATACACAGCAATGTGAGATCTTTACAGAACTCCTCCCTCAAGGATGTTTTGTTCTTCTTAGAAGAAGATGTCTACTTCATAGCACAAGAAAAAAAAAAGATAAATTCTACAAGTTTTTTCAAGCACAGAATAATGGTTACTTCAACTACTACTCATTTAGCATCTATGTGCCAGTGACTATGTTAGGCATATAGAAGTTGCATTCAGTAATCCAGTTGCATGAAATTTTTCTCCAAAACTTTCCTAAAATACTGCCAAAAAGCAATCAACTACCTAATAATAATTCATGGGCTGTTACTTTTTATATTAAAAGCATTAGTTAAATATATGCAAAAGCACTTAAAGGCTCTAGCGATGTTCTTTGTCTCTACAGCTGTTTTAACTTTGCCAAGTGTATAATTAAACACTGCCAACCACTGAAGCATATACAACTAAGTACATTTTACAAAATAAATGCTAAGGAGTTGTCTTTTCCAGTTCAACACACATTCATGGAGTGCCTAACACAGAACTCTTATGTGAAGAATGGAGGGCATCCAGGGACACAAAGTGCTCTCAGTTTGGGCCCTCAGTCTGGCAGTGGGATGAGTCAGATCTGCAGGTGAGTGACTGGACTTGTAAGACTAGTTGAATTCGATGTATAATGTATTTATTAAACAATGAAATCCAACAGTTTAAAAGAGAAATGACCATAGGCAAGGCTTCAAAATGGAGCAGCATTTCTGGGAGAACATGGAAGAATATAAATTTGACAGGAGTAAGGATGCTATCCAAATGAAAAGAACACTGTGAGCAAGGGAATGGAGCCTGAGGTAGAACATACAGCACATTTGGGGACAAGCATGTAATCCTGTTGGCTGAAATATATAAAAGTACCGCTTTCCATTTATTTTCAACTAATAGAATACAAACCACAAACAGTGAACACACTTTGATTTTGCCTGCGCAGCACCCTTTTTCCTTTCCTCTGATATCAGTATTTTGGGTCTTCTTTAGAGAACCAATCCTTTTTCCATCTCAGTTCATGGAATCTGAGTGTGGCTAAATCCTACTTCCCCCAAGACTAGGGAGGTGACCTAGGTCTGCAAATCAGTATCCTCCATCCCTCAACCAGAGTGACTGATTCAGAGATGAACACATGGTAAAAGCTAGGCAGTGAGGCTCAAATCCAGAAACCATTTTCAAACTCTATGGGAAGAGAAACTCTCTTCCCTCTAGGTCAGATAATGCTAAGGCAAGAAACAGAAAGAGCCTTTTCTGTGGAATATAACCAGCCCAAAGTTATATTTTTGTGGAATACAACCAGCCTGAAGTTCAACAGTTTTATGAAGACCTAACAAGACCTTTTAGGACTAACAGCCAAAAAAGATGTCCTTTTCATTATAGAGGACTAGAATGCAAAAGTAGGAAGTCAAGAAACAGCTGGAGTAACAGGCAAATTTGGCCTTGGAGTACAGAATGAAGCAAGGCAAAGGCTAATAGAGTTTTGCCTAAGAGAACGCACTGGTCATAGAAAACACCCTCTTCAAACAACATAAGAGAAGACTCTACACATGGACATCACCAGATGGGCAACACCGAAATCAGACTGATTATATTCTTTGCAGCCAAAGATGGAGAAGCTCTATACAATCAGCAAAAACAAGACCAGGAGCTGACTGTGGCTGAGATCATGAGCTCCTTATTGCAAAATTCAGACTTAAATTGAATATAGTGGAAAAAACCACTAGACCATTCAGGTATGACCTAAATCAAATCCCTTATGACTATTTAGCAGAAGTGAGAAATAGATTTAAGGGACTAGATCTGATAGACAGAGTGCCTGATGAACTATGGACGGAGGTTTGTGACACTGTACAGGAGACAGGAATCAAGACCATCCCCAAGAAAAGAAGTGCAAAAAAGCAAAATGGTTGTCTGAGGAGGCCTTACAAATAGCTGTGAAACGAAGAGAAGCGAAAAGCAAAGGAGAAAAGGAAAAATATACCCATTTGAATGCAGAGTTCCAAAGAATAGCAAGGAGAGATAAGAAAGCCTTCCTCAGTGATCAGTGCAAAGAAATAGAGGAAGTAAACAGAATGGGAAAGACTAGAGATCTCTTCAAGAAAATTAGAGATAACAAGGGAACACTTCATGCAAAGATGGGCTCAATAAAGAACAGAAATGGTATGGACCTAACAAAAGCAGAAGATATTAAGAACAGGTGGCAAGATTACACAGAAGAACTGTACAAAAAAAGATCTTCATGACCCAGAAAATCATGATGGTGTGACCACTCACACTCACGTAGAGCCAGACATGCTGGAATGTGAAGTCAAGTGGCGTTAGGAAGCATTACTACAAACAAAGTTAGTGGAGGTGATGGAATTCCAGTTGAGCTATTTCAAATCCTCAAAGAAGATGCTGTAAAAGTGCTGCACTCAATATTCCAGCAAATTTGGAAAACTCAGCAGTGGCCTCAGAACTGGAAAAGGTCAATTTTCATTCCAATCCCAAGGAAAGGCAATGCCAAAGAATGCTCAAACTACCGCACAATTGCACTCATCTCACACGCTAGTAAAGTAATGCTCAAAATTTTCCAAGCCAGGCTCCAGCAATATGTGAACTGTGAACTTCCAGATGTTCAAGTTGGTTTTAGAAAAGGCAGAGGAACCAGAGATCAAATTGCCAACATCTGTTGGATCATCAAAAAAGCAAGAGAGTTCCAGAAAAACATCTATTTCTGCTTTATTGACTATGCCAAAGCCTCTGACTGTGTGGATCACAATAAACTGTGGAAAATTCTGAAGGAGATGGGAATACCAGATCATCTGACGTACCTCTTGAGAAACCTGTATGCAGGTCAGGAAGCAACAGTTAGACTGGACATGGAACAACGGACTGGTTCCAAATAGGAAAAGGAGTACGTCAAG